>NW_028142962.1:600000-872111 GCF_977018435.1 Lepisma saccharinum | reverse complement strand
CTTTTAGTATTGGATCAAATGTGTCATATAAACTTCTTTTTTACAATTTCATTGAATTTTGCAATTATGCATTTCAAGCTTGCAGGTATCCCTAAAATTTCAATTTTTGAAGTATCTATTGAAGATCTGAATTTGAATGTTTCCACAGAGGTGCAAAAATAATCCGTTATCAAGTACACTAAATCTCAATATTGTGTCAAGAGTTGTTTATGAACTGTATGATGTTATGTTCCCTGTTCTTGCAAAATGGAAGAAAAACTACACTTTTATTGAATTTTTTCTTATAATAAGAAAATGCAATAAAGAATAATTTTCAGATAACACTGATTAAATAGTAGATACTTGAGCTTTGGAATGAGATATATTTGACTTTTCTCCTCTTACGGAGGTAAATTTTACAAGCATGTAAACAGAGGGCTCAATATTTTGTCACGGATAGTAGTTTCTCACTGGGCAATGGGTTATTGGGTTATTGGCAACATTAAGTTCCATCACTGTTGTTATTTTTCTTTCCTAGACTGATATCTTCTACTTCTTTATTTCCAATAGTTTCCCTTTGTATTTTATTTTATTTATTCATTTATTTGTTTTTTATAAACACTATACATAGACCAGTATTTCTCTACACTGAAATACAGTAGCTCCTAATGGGAATCAAATGTAAAACAGCTCACATGAGAGGAGAGAGTGCTGGCTATTTATCTGCATGGAGCTCTTGAGGATGAAATGCTCTTTTAAATGCTGTGAGTACTCTAAGTGGAGGGAAGGAAGGTTTGATTTACTCCTGTGTTTTATATTACAACTTTTACTGTAAAATGAAACAACTCAATTGCTCATCAGACCTAGTGATTGTTGGAGAAAAGCCCTTGATAGCCCATGTCAATCAAGAATTAACAGTGCCACTTTATGATATCTAGTGGTTGTTGAAGAAATATGTTTTTTATATGTTTCTTTTAATAATATGTAGTTTGAATGAACCTGTTGCAAGTAAAAGTTATGCACAGATAAGTGTATGTGGAATATTCATAACTTCTAAAGAGGAATAGAAATCACACAGAATTGCCCTCTCTGAGAATTCATTAATCACCTAAGAAGGTTCTAAAAATTTTAGAGAGAGCAATAAATAAAAAAGAAAATAAGGCGTATTATTAACAATTGTGTTCTGCATGTCATTACCCATATTATTTAATATGTGCCTTCCATTATGTATCCTGCATTATTTCTTACTTTGTTCTAGAGAATCCATTTATCTTGCAAGGAGAAAATGAAGCAACACTGTGCATCAGATTTTTGGAGTAAATAAACAGTTATCCTTAATCCAGAGAGAATAAAGAAGGAGAACATATTAGGTAAGAAATTTCCTTTACTCTCTTTCCTACATTCGCCCTTCATCTTCATTAGTTCATTTGATTTCTCTTCTCTTCCTCTCTTCACCTTGGTGGATTAATTTTCCAGCTATCCTCCTCTCTGTCTCTCTCTCTCTCTCTCCTCCCCTTCAAAAACTTAATTCTTCCTATCTCCCCTGTGCTATTGGTGGAGTTCTCTTCCTCCAATCTCCTTCCATGGTTGTAGAAGACTTAGTACAACAACTGAAATAGATGAAAAATTAACCATCTTCAAAATCTTCCCTCAGGTGTACTCCCTTTTTACATTGCCATCTCAGTGGTGGAGCACATTACATAATTGATTTAAGGTTCCTATTGCAGTTTGCAAGTTTGAGAGCTTAGTTTTTGATGTTCATCAATTGCATTGCATCATCACTTATCCTTGTGTCCCCAAAACTGACACAACTGTGACTAATGGAAATTACAAACAAAATATACATTCCGCCTATCTTTCTCTTCTACTTAAAACTCAGTTCTTCCTATCTCACTCTCCTTTCCTTGGATGATGAAGCTTTCCCTCAACGTCTTCCTCTCAGTGGTTTTTCTTCCTCCTATATACCAAACTTCTCCTTGAACCATTCAGTTCTACTTTACTATGTTTCTCCATGGTGCAGTTAGTTCTCTCCTTTCACCTAACAGGAACCAGTTATTCTTATATTCAACTTTCCCCATTGTGATTTCTTTTCAGCTATCTCCTTCCTATCTCTTTGGAAGATTCAGTTTTCTCATCTCCACTCTTCTTCTTGCTGGATTCTCCCTCATCCAGAGAGAAGGGAGAAAAATTTAAGGAAAGCAATCCACCAAGGAAACAGAGGGAGATAGGAATACAATGTATTACTCCAAAGAGAAGGGAGGAATATTAAAAGATGTTAAATTAACAAGAGAAAGAGAGAGAGAGAGAGAGAAGTCCATTCTTCCTATTTCCCTCTCTTCCCTTGGTCGATTATCTTCCATTTATGTTTCCTCCCTTCTCTTTGAAGGAGTGAATTCTTTGTAACTCCTGCTCTTCCTTTAATATTTCATCCTTTTCCTATCTCTCTCTCTTTTCCCCTTATTGAATTATCATCCATAAATTTTTCTCCATTCTCTATGGAGGAGTCCATTCTTCTCATCTCCCTCTCTATTCCCTTTTAGGAATACCATCTTTTAATTTTCCTTCCTTCTCTCTGGATGAGTCCATTTTTCCTATCTCTTTCTCTCTTCACTCCTTGGTGGATCTTCCATTAATTGAACCCCCCCACTTTCTCTCTGGCTAAGTTCATTTTCCTATCTCCCTCTTTTCGCCTTGCTGGATAATCTTCCTTCAATTTTCCTTCCTACTCTCTAGAGATGTCAATTTTTTCAACCTCTCTCTCTCTCTCTCTCTCGTCTCTCTCCTCCCCTTTATAGATTATCTTCAATCAGTTTTCCATCCTTCTTTCTGGAGGAGTCCTATCTCCTATCTCACTCTCTTTCCTTTAATTTCCCCCCTTCTTTCTGGATGAGTTCATTCTTCCTATCTTTTTCTCTTCTCTTTAGTGGATTATCTTCCTTCAATGTTCCTCCCTTCTCTCTGGAAGAATGAATTCTTTCTTTCCCTCTCTCCTCCCTCTTATAGATTATTATTATTCAAATTTCCTTCTTTCTCTCTGGAGGAGTCTTTTCATAGTATCTCTTCCCCTTCCCCTTCGTGAATTATCTTCCTTTTACTTTCCCCCATTCTTTCTCTGTCAATTCTTCTTATCTCCCTCTCTTCCCTTGGTATATTACCTTCATTAAATTTTCCATCCTTCTCTCTAGAAGAGCCCATTCATCTTATCTCCATCTCTTCCCCTATAGTGAATTATCATACGTTAATTTTCCTCTCTTTTATTTGGAGGATTCCATTCTTTCCATCTCCCTCTCTTCCCATTGTTGGATTACCTTCCTTCACTTTTCCTTCCTTCTTTGATTGAGTTCATTTTTTCAATTTCACTCTCTGCTCCCCTTGGTGGTTCTTCCATTAATTGCACCGATCTTTCTCTCTGGAGGAGTCCATTCTTTCTAGCACCCTCTCTTCCCCTGCTAGATTATTTCCTTTTCATTTTCCTCTCTTCCTCTTGGAGGAGTCCATTCTCCATATCTCCCTCCTTCTATCTTTGCTTTGATGAATTATTCTACTACAATTTTCACACTCTCCTCTGGAGAAATCCATTCTCAGTACCTCCAGCTCTTCACCTTGGTGGATTATCTTATTTTTAATTTTCCTTCATTCTCTCTCCAGGAGTCCATTCTGCAAATCTCTCCCTTTCCTCCCATTAGTGTATCTTCCATAATTGCCCCACCTCTTTCTCTTTACAGGAGTCCACTCTTTCTATCTCTCTCTCTCTCTCTCTCTCTCTCTCTTCCACCTGCCAGATTATCTCCTTTTAATTTTACTCCCTTCCCTCTGGAGGAGTAAGTGTTGGATTACCTTCCTTCAGTTTTCCTTTCTTCTCTGGTTGAGTCCATTTTTCCAATTTCTCTCTCTGCTCCCCTTGGTGGTTCTTCCATCAATTGCACCACCCTTTCTCTCTGGAGGAGTCCATTTCTTCTAACTCCCTCTCTTCGTCTTGATGGATAATCTTCCTTCAATTTTCCTTCCTCCTTTCTGCAGAAGTCAATTTCTCTTATCTCTCTCTCTCTCCTTCCCTTCGTGTATAATCTTCCCTCAATTTTCCTTCTTTCTCTCTGGAAAAGTCCGTTCTTCCTATCTCCCCTTCTTCATTTTGGTGGAATATCATCCTTCAATGTTTCTCCCATCTCTCTGGAGAACAATATTCTTCCTCTCTCTCTCTCTAGAGGAATCCATTCTCAGTACCTCCAGCTCTTCCCCTTGGTGAATTTTCTTGCTTTAATTTTCCTCCATTCTCTCTCCAGCAGTCTAATCTTCAAATCTCTCTAACTCCTCCCCCTGCTCGATCTTTTCTTAATTGTCCCACCTCTTTCTCTCTGGAGGAGTACATTCTTTCTAGCACCCTCTCTTCCTCCTTGCTAGATTATTTCCTTTTAATTTTCCTCTCTTCCCTCTGGATTCCTATCTCTCGCTTTCTGTCTTTGCTTTGGTGGATTATTTTCCTATAATTTTCCCTCCTTCTCTCTGGAGGAGTTCATTCTTCCTATCTCCCTGCTTTATTTTGGTGGATTATCTTCTTTCCATCTTCATCCCTTCTCTCTGGAGGACAACATTCTTCCTTTCTCTCTCTCTCTCTCTTTCTCTTGTTAATTTAACATCTTTTAATATTCCTCCCTTCTCTTTGGAGTAATACATTGTTCCTATCTCCCTCTGTTTCCTTGGTGGATTGCTTTCCTTAAATTTTTCTCCCTTCTCTCTGGATGAGGGAGAATCCAGCAAGAAGAAGAGTGGAGATGAGAAAAACTGAATCTTCCAAAGAGATAGGAAGGAGATAGCTGAAAAGAAATCACAATGGGGAAAGTTGAATATAAGAATAACTGGTTCCTGTTAGGTGAAAGGAGAGAACTAACTGCACCATGGAGAAACATAGTAAAGTAGAACTGAATGGTTCAAGGAGAAGTTTGGTATATAGGAGGAAGAAAAACCACTGAGAGGAAGACGTTGAGGGAAAGCTTCATCATCCAAGGAAAGGAGAGTGAGATAGGAAGAACTGAGTTTTAAGTAGAAGAGAAAGATAGGCGGAATGTATATTTTGTTTGTAATTTCCATTAGTCACAGTTGTGTCAGTTTTGGGGACACAAGGATAAGTGATGATGCAATGCAATTGATGAACATCAAAAACTAAGCTCTCAAACTTGCAAACTGCAATAGGAACCTTAAATCAATTATGTAATGTGCTCCACCACTGAGATGGCAATGTAAAAAGGGAGTACACCTGAAGGGAAGATTTTGAAGATGGTTAATTTTTCATCTATTTCAGTTGTTGTACTAAGTCTTCTACAACCATGGAAGGAGATTGGAGGAAGAGAATCCACCAATAGCACAGGGGAGATAGGAAGAATTAAGTTTTTGAAGGGGAGGAGAGAGAGAGAGAGAGAGACAGAGAGGAGGATAGCTGGAAAATTAATCCACCAAGGTGAAGAGAGGAAGAGAAGAGAAATCAAATGAACTAATGAAGATGGAAGGCGAATGTAGGAAAGAGAGTAAAGGAAATTTCTTACCTTAATATGTTCTCCTTCCTTTATTCTCTCTGGATTAAGGATAACTGTTTATTTACTCCAAAATCTGATGCACAGTGTTGCTTCATTTTCTCCTTGCAAGATAAATGGATTCTCTAGAACAAAGTAAGAAATAATGCAGGATACATAATGGAAGGCACATATTAAATAATATGGGTAATGATCATGCAGAACACATTGTTAATAATACGCCTTATTTTCTTTTTTATTTATTGCTCTCTAAAATTTTTAGAACCTTCTTAGGTGATTAATGAATTCTCAGAGAGGGCAATTCTGTGTGATTTCTATTCCTCTTTAGAAGTTATGAATATTCCACATACACTTATCTGTGCATAACTTTTACTTGCAACAGGTTCATTCAAACTACATATTATTAAAAGAAACATATAAAAAACATATTTCTTCAACAACACTAGATATCATAAAGTGGCACTGTAATTCTTGATTGACATGGGCTATCAAGGGCTTTTCTTCCAACAATCACTAGGTCTGATGAGCAATTGAGTTGTTTTCATTTACAGTAAAAGTTGTAATATAAAACACAGGAGTAAATCAAACCTTCCTTCCCTCACTTAGAGTACTCACAGCATTTAAAAGAGCATTTCATCCTCAAGAGCTCCATGCAGATAAATAGCCAGCACTCTCTCCTCTCATGTGAGCTGTTTTACATTTGATTCCCATTAGGAGCTACTGTATTTCAGTGTAGAGAAATACTGGTCTATGTATAGTGTTTATAAAAAACAAATAAATGAATAAATAAAATAAAATAACAAAGGGAAACTATTGGAAATAAAGAAGTAGTAGATATCAGTCTAGGAAAGAAAAATAACAACAGTGATGGAATTTAATGTGCCAATAACCCAATAACCCATTGCCCAGTGAGAAACTACTATCCGTGACAAAAATATTGAGCCCTCTGTTTACATGCTTGTAAAATTTTACTCCGTAAGAGGAGAAAAGTCAAATATATCTCATTCCAAAGCTTCAAGTATCTACTATTTAATAAGTGTTATCTGAAAATTATTCTTTATTGCATTTTCTTATTATAAGAAAAATTCAATAAAAAGTGTAGTTTTTCTTCCATTTTGCAAGAACAGGGAACATAACATCATACAGTTCATAAACAACTCTTGACACAATATTGAGATTTAGTGTACTTGATAACGGATTATTTTTGCACCTCTGTGGAAACATTCAAATTCAGATCTTCAATAGATACTTCAAAAATTGAAATTTTAGGGATACCTGCAAGCTTGAAATGCATAATTGCAAAATTCAATGAAATTGTAAAAAAGAAGTTTATATGACACATTTGATCCAATACTAAAAGTTTGATGTTTGTATCTCAAGTATGACCACATATATAAATTATTATTTACCACTCCTAATATCATAAATGCACAGATTATGTATATCAAGATGTGGCCACTCTCTGACTTGGCAAGCTGCAGATGACTTCCACAATGTTGCCACCTCGCTACGTGGCCTGTGAGAATCTTAGAAGTGTGTTCAATTGGTCTGATCCAAAGCATTGTGACAGTGTAAAACTATGAATAAACAATTTGTCATACTATGAATGAAAGCCACTTTCTTTGTGTACTGTAATTTTCATTACATTTTCTAGCTTTTATCCAATCTTTCTAATGACCTGGACAATACATTGTAATTCTTTTTGTTATTTAGTTAAAATATTATGTTTGTTCGTTTTTTTTTTAATTTGGCAAATATTTATGATGTCATAGACAACTATGTGTCAGATGGACAAATAGAGTAATCTTGATGTGCCAGGACCTGGCAACATATAACAAGCTATTGATTTAGCAACAAGCAAAAAAATACCATAGAAACAAGGGATATATAGTGGGAAAAGATTGCTATTTAAAACCTGCCTAATGAGGTGGATAATCATCAAGGTTTCATTAATAAATATCCATTTTAACATTTAAGAAATACCTTTTCATGTTCTCAAGATTATAAACTGGGCATTGAAGAATTCCACAATAAGTATTTTGTTTAAATGTCTACAATATTTTACACATAGTGGTTGTGGGGAAAGATATAAAATGCACCCCTCAACAAGGAGCAGACCAAGATAGGTGGAAAAAGTTGATTACATCCTGGCCTAAGATCCTCCTTGATCTAAGTAAGAACTTGACAATATCGAGCAAAAACTCCTGTTGTCGTTCATATTTATCATCCTGTGACCATTTTTTCTGCTTCGTTCCCACAATATATGCTCCAACATGGCATGCACTGCTCTCACCTTTTAACTCACTGACAATAGAGGAAACTGTTCAGCTTAAATGTTGATACTTTATATGAGCTAGTAAGAAAAACTGTGTGGAGCCTGATGTCAACTGTTTCAAGCATCTCGCATAACAGGAAGCCAATAAGGCAAGTAGCAAGTGACAAGCTGCTGCTCAGAAGTCAGCATATTGGTGGAAAAGGGCAGCATGTTCTCAGAGAACAAGAAAGGTGAAGAAGCCTTGTGAAGCCTCCAGTGAAAACTAGAACAACAGGCACAGGAAATAAAAAGCAGGTTGAAGATTTTATCAGGACAAGAAGAGGAGATTTGGCATTCTTCTGTAGACATAAGTCTTCTCTGTTTTTCAAGTTCCTGACATTGTATCTTTAATTTGTACATTTCCTTTTGAACATCATAATATTCAATATGTGAAGTCTTGTTTTATATTAATTAAAAGAGATCACTTCAACTTTGTTTTTGTTGCATTTAAAAAAATCTCTCTAACCTCAAACCATCTATTCTCCATTGAAATGCCTCTGCCTCAAGAGAAAATAGCCTATCTAGTGTCTGTAGCAAAATGGATACTCCACAAGATGCACTGAACAAAACATGTGAAATTTTTGATTGATTTAATAATAAAGAATTTAGTAACAATGCACAAACTTTCCACCTTCAAAATTATGAGAACGAGCCAATTAAACAGTATGTCATATTTGATTGCAAGCTTCTGATTGAATACTTACTGCCAAACATTTAAAGTCTCTTGACATTTTCCATTACAAGTTGAACAATATTCAGCCAGTTGGAAAGTAGATGTTGTTCCAATACAAAAAAAAAATCCCCTGAAAAATTTGGACCAATACTTTCTCACCTATATTTGTCAAATATCACTGAACAAAAAGTTTGCAAGAAAATTAGTGAAAATGTCAGTGATATAAACTACTTCAAGATGCCAAACTGTTCTGACACAGCAACTACATTGCTTACCGTCATTAGTGATTTACTACAATCGATAAAGAAGAGAATGGCAGTAACTTTGGTATGATTTGATGTGACTAAAGCATTCGACAGTGTTCTTCATGGCTTACTCTTAAAACTAAAAATACTACATTTTTTTAACCCTCACGCTCAGATGGTTTGGATTGCTTCTTGATTACAGACAACAGATAATAAAAATAAACTCAGCCACTCCTTCTCTCCCCAACTCAGTGCCACTGGAGACTGGTATGACACTGTTATCTACATTAGTCTCTCAGCAATATTTTTAACATGAGATTTACGAACTGTAATTGATCATAATACAGGTCACTTTTACACAGATAACACCCAACTATAAATTTCCTATTACCAATTAAATCGCCAGATGCCAGCATTAAGTAACGAAGTCTTAAAAACCACGAATACCAGGGGTGCAAGCTTAATAGTTTAAACACACAAAAATAAGCTTTGTATAATATTAATTTCTGAGATATTCTACTTCTGATAAATTTTAATGGGATATGCATACAAATTCAAAATATTTTACAAAAAAATGCATGTTTGAATTTTTGGGTACTGCACAAGTGAATATGATCATATTTTCCCAAACCTAAAGAAAAGCAAAATGCTGAATGTGACCTGATAATGAAAAATCCATTTATATTGATTTATGTATTTTTTGCAAACAGTAAAACATGAAAATCTATTTGCGAAATCAAATTCAGAAAGGAAATTCATGATTATGAAAGAAGAAGGATAATAACATTTTTCAGTTTCCCAAGCATTAAATAATCCATTTTGACACCACTTGTATTGTTTTATTTGCTATAGCAGTGAATGAAGTGTATCCTTCCATAATCCCTCCCCATTTTTAATGTTAAATACAAAGTAAAAAAATCACTACTGCAGGATGAGCAATATCTGCATATACACACACATGAATATCAGCTAAGATGATATTCTCAACCCTATCTAAGTATATTATCAATTACTAGTTTCAATTGTTTAATCAGGATATTTTTCCCTATGTCTGACAATCATTGGCTGTATGTACAACACGTGTGGGTGCATCATATTACTGATGTATATTCGTTTTATGGTCTTCTTTAGTATTTGTCTTATTTCATGTCATTTTCTTTCCTCTTAATGAGGATGAATAGTGATAATATGAAATTCATGCAGAAATGAAGATAATGCATCAAGCAGGAACCCTTATGCAGAATTTTTGTTTGTGAGATTGCTAGTTGACAATTCAACATGCTTTGCCACCAGGATGACTATCTTCTTATTTTTAACTACTTTATGTAAGAATATAAGTAATATATAATACATATATACATATTATTCTCAATATAACAAAGTTCTATTAAATAAGTAGAAAATAAAGAACCAGGTCTCACAACCTTCATTTGGCAGTGGGAAATAGTAGCAAAAATATAACTTTTCTAAGTAAAGATAGAGAGTGCTCAATATATAAAAGACCAACCTTCAACAAATTATTTGCTGCTTGCATTCTACTTATATGACGGCGGCCTAAGCTTGTTGTACTGTAAGATGAGAAAGCTGATTTTTGCTCCCATCTGTCACCATCTGGAGAAGCAATCGTTTTCTCTCAGCGAGTGTGGCGCCGAGTACGTGAGGTTGTGCCGCCGGTATTACGCGACGCGACCCCTCGTAGGATTGGAAATCGGTCGAGTCCGCTCTGCCACTGGACATCACCGTGTGCGTAAATGTGTGCTCTTCCTATAACCAAAGTTTGATGTAATTCGGCCCACTGGGCACAGAGTTACAGAAGAAAGTTCCCCGAAAATTGAGTGAAAGTGCCACCTTATGGGTAAAGTGGTAAAAAAAAGGTGCATCTTGTGGTGAAAAAACACTTCCAGTGACCCCCCTCCCCCCAGAGCCGTTTTACCTCTGAGACCGCACCCACCCCAAAGAGGAGATTTCAGTGAACGTATAGACACCTCGACCGACGCAATCGGGTGAGTACAAACTTTTCTACATAGGTTAAACCTCCACCATGCTATCCTTATGCAAGGATTAAGCTTAAAAGGACTAAAAGTGCATTCTGTGTCTACCACCCGATAACTCGAGAACGAGCCCTTGCTAAGGGGCGGGACTTATACTCCCGAAGAGCCCCATCCTTCCCACGAGCACCTAGACCATTATCCCCCCTTCAAGTGAAAAAGAGACTCTACCACCCCCTTCAGAGTGACGGCATGTGTTTCAGTTAAATCGCTGTAGCGGTGGGACGTGGACACGGGTGACGACCCAGGCTTGACACGTCCTGTCTTCAAGGGATGTGACGTGCTGATACACGTTTGATGTTGTGATCGGTTGACGTTTCGCAGCGCGTGTCAAACAATAACAAACTCCACGTGCGCTCTTGGCGGGAAAGCTGTCTTGTGTTCTCCGCGAGTGATACGCTGTTTTGTAAAATGAATCAAGTGCATACAGAAGCCATAGTAGAGTCCTGTTCTTTAAGAACGGCATGCCGTATTTTGGAAACTAATAATAACCCCCAAACAGTAGCAACTCAACAAAAGCCAACATATGCGCAAACACTGTCCAATCCAGCACAGCAGGGAGAAAAAGCTGCTCAAATACAAAAAATCACCAGCAAAGCAAAACAGACCGTATTTATCACAGCGCAAGATAACCAAAAGGTTCGTGATATATGGAATAATTTCACTATGGCAGTAAATCCAGTCCGTGAGAGGGTAAAAATCGAAGCTATGCGAACCACCCCAAAAACCCTTATTGTGGAGACCGCCACCAGAGAGGACCTTGAAAAAATAATGAATAATCAAAACCTCAAATCCAAGAAACTGAATGTAGAACTCCCTAAAAAATGCAACCCGCTGATGATCATTTATGAAATCCCAATCAAAAGAGAAGAGGAGAATATAACAGAGGAATGTTATGCACTGAATGGTATCGAGGAACACTTGAACATGTCTAGATGAATTCAAGACCAAATTCAAGTTTCGGTTTAAAACCGGGCCCAGGAACCGACCAGTCACGCACAGAGTATACGAGGTGGATCCCGTAATTAGGAAACTTATCCTAAATATGAATAAGGTACATTTAGCCTATCTGTCCTTGTCAATGAAGGACTATTTAGTCGTCCTGGTTTGCCTCAAGTGCCTGGAATATGGACATGTCGCGAAGCACTGCAAAGGGGAGCAATACTATATAATATGTGGAGCTGAGGGACATTCTAGAGAGGAAGGCAGAAAGGAGAGGGTAGAAAAATTATGCATACCCTGCATGAGAAGGAAAAGAACGTGCAACGCCGATATAAAGGATTGCCCTACAATGAAGTTCTTTCAGCAGAGATTAATAGAAAAAACCAATTATGGAATTTAAACAAATAAGAAAGAGAAACAGGAACACCCCTAGCCGCCGATGCCGTAATGCGACAAGAGCGGCGGCATGCGCAGTAGGGAAACAGGTGAACTTCAGGAAATTCTAAAATACCGTTTCACAATAGATCTTCCTCTCCACCTCAATACCTTAATCTCCGGAGAACTACTTTATCTACCCCTCCCCGCAGCAACGTCTCTCTTCATTCCACACTAACGCCGTTACCTACTCACTATAACTGTCAAAAACCCATTCTTAGCACACCGATACCTGGCCTGAAACCATGTGCCTTCATTATTCCCCCTCAGTTATCCATATCCTCCCCGCCATCGCCACTCTCACTTTCTCCCCCTGAATCAGTCCTACTCACACCACCGCACTCACACTCTGCACAATCCTCGCCAGTCTCCTTGTCTTTCTCACACACCCAATTCAGCCCCACCTCATACTTCTCTCATAGCTATGAAGACCCCCAGAATAACCCCTGCCCCAATCTATTGTCTCATTCTCCTTCCCTGATTGACCTAGTCGAACCTCCAAGTCGGTCAAGTCTAAACCCGGAAGCTCCTCCCTTCCATGTACAAACAAAATACTCAAATTTTACCGCACCAGTCATAATGAACCCACCCCGACCAGAACTCAAAGATACCCCAAAAACGAACATCAACCCAGCAATGATATACCGTAAATTCGAACTTGACCTACAACTTAGCCGGCTTGAAGAGAGGGATAATTTAATCACTGCGCTGCGTTTGCTGGTTAGATTAAAACATGATAACGGAAAATCCATTACATTCCCTTACCCGGAGGCTGTGGATAAGATGATCCTAAGATGCAGCAACATCCCGGTTAGTCCGGAGGAATTGCACGACTTACTAAAACAAACGTTTCACCGAAGGGACCTAAAGCTAGACTTAGAAGAGGTCTACAAAGATTTCGCAAGGGGATATGGAAGAGTTGTCCAGGATGCCACCAAGCCTTGGCCGTCGTGGAGCTCTGTAATAAGACATTAACGAAAAACAAGTTAGGCATACTGCAGGTAAATCTGAATGGAGCGAAACTGGCCACGGAGGAGATTTTCATCTTAGCTAGAACAAACAACGTCGACTTGCTGTTGTTACAAGAACCTTACATTCTAAACGGAAAGGTGATACATGCACCGTTGGACGCTATACTAGCCTATAACCAAAACCGGAATGCCAAAGCTGCAATAGTAGCACTAATTAAAAACATAAATATGCTCAAAATAGAACAGTTATCTGATTCACACACAAACTGCATAGAAATAGGATACAATAAACAAAATTTTACAATCATAAACACCTATTGTCAATATAGCCACAGCATCGACAAATATATAGACCACATCAGAAAAGCCTGCAGGGCCTATTCATACAACAAGATTCTGGTGACTCTAGACAGCAACTCTTCCTCACTCCTCTGGTTTGGCAGGGATATGGATTCCGAGGGAGAAAAAATGATGAACCTTCTAGCTGAATTAAACTTAAATGTAGAAAATCAACCGGGTAACCCACCAACTTACCGGGGTAGAGCGGGGGCGAGCAGTAATATTGATCTAACTCTATCCAACAACCGCATGAGCCCTCTTATAGAGGGATGGAAAGTCCTGGACATGGTAACAACCAGTGACCACAACGTCATTGAGTTTTATGTCAACCTGGAAGGTGCTCCAAAAACCCACACGATGAGTCCACCTACCTACAACTGGGCAAAAACGGACAAGACTGCTCTTCTAAACAACATCGATCTGCCAGAATGCTCTAGATCTGCAAATAACGCAAATGATTTGGCAGAATTGCTCACGAAACAGCTTCAAGCAGCCATAGAGGATAGAGGCATCCACGCCTAGGCACGATATGGACAGACCTCCTAAACCATGGTCAAACAAATTGTCAAGGCTTAGGAACAACATGCGCAGATCTCGAAAACTATACCAAAAACCAAACATTCCTGACATAAGAGCAACTTATCTAGAAGACTATAGAAGAGCAAAGTCTAAATATGCAGAAGAGTTGAAAAGCTTCAAATTGAAACGGTGGCATAATTTCGTAAATAGATATCTTAATAAGGATAAATGGAGTCTGCCGTATAAAATTATCACGAGCAAAACTAAACAGAGAGAGAGGTGACAACAACCCTAAAAAGATCTGATGGAACCCTAACCAATAACGCAAGGTGACGCGTTCTATGCAATTTGACGTACGCGTCGTATTATTATACTTTTTATATTAACTTAATAATACTCAGCGGTGAACGATGAGACTCGGTGAAGTACACAGACTCCTCTCAAGTACAGGGGTAGTGTTAGGCAAAGACAATATTCACAGCACAGAGAAATAAAACCACATTACTGCAGTATGTATAAACTGAAAGGTTTTATTCTTTATTTATCGTAATTATAGTGCAAATATACTTGAGACGAAGGCGAGGATTTCGCTTTGTCGATGAATTGACTCAACTAAAACGCATAAACTCAATGCGTGGCTATCGGCAAGCCTATGATCACATAGACCTAGCTTGCGCCCCGAACTACCACACCAAGAGATATGCAATGATAACTGAGCCAATATTTGCTCTTTAGCCTTTAATTTCCAAATTACTCCTTAGGCTAGCTTTATTATTTAACGTAGAATGGTTGCAGTATTGTGAATATCATCAATGCATGGCTATCGGCGTACCTATGTTCACATAGGCCTAGCTTGCGCCCCGAACTACCATACCAGGATGTATGCACAACACCGAGGAGTTCTTTTTAAGAAAAAAGCTTCGACGATCCGTGGCGAAAGTGTGATGATTCTTACGCGATATCCTCGCTTTTATACTATTTTTGAGAACACAGATTAAAGTACAGATGAATCACTCACTATTTACAAAAGGATACTACAACAAAACTGACATCTATACATGTTTAGAAATACAAATTAGTATAGTGAACTCTCGCAAACGTGACGATATATTAAATTACCCATAATGTAGCATAAAATACAATAAACATTAAACAAAAGATATACATTACTAATAAGACGCAATATTACGTAGAATAACAAGGAGGTTACGCTTTCTTTCACAAAATAAATATATTAGTGACACATTTTCTACTGATGACGTCACACAAAAATATGGATCATATCAAAGGGAAACCGCGGAACTGATGCTGCATGGACTCCTCCCAGATGATGAAGAACAAATGGACAACGAGGAAAATGCCGCGATAAGGAGGGAACGTGGACGCTATCCTAACAACACTCCCATAGCCCCATTCACATCTGAAGAAATTGTCCGAGAGCTGACATCAATGAAAAGTAACAAGGTGCCAGGCCCAGACGGCATACCAGCTGGAGTAATCAAGCAAACGTTTCCAAAAACACTACCTTTCATTACAGCCCTCTTCAACCAATGTATTATAGGAAAGGAATTCCCCAGGGCATGGAAGGAGGGACACCTAGTAGTAATCAGGAAGGAAGGAAAAGAAGATGCTGCGAGCTTAAAATCGTACAGACCCATCTGCCTGCTAAATACTATGGGGTAGCTTTTTGAAAAACTTATAAACAAGCGTCTGTAGGAATTCCTCGCCATGGTAGGAAAAAATGACAACCAGTATGGCTTCACAAAGGGTTGTTCAACGGAGGACGCTATAAATAAGCTAAAACATTTTGTGGAAAAATCAGAAACGAAGCTCGTCATAATCGTTTTCGCTGACATTAGCGGGGCTTTCGACAATTTGTGGTGGCCCCACCTCTTCTACACCCTCAGGAAAATAAACTGCCCGGTTACACTCCTCAGATTGTTGGAAAATTACTTCAAAGACAGACGAGTTCACCTCGACTTAAATGGAGTAAAGGTATTAAAAATAACTACAAAGGGCTGTTCACAGGGCTCGGTATTGGGCCCGCATCCATGGAATGTAAACCTTGAACCCTGTCTTCGAGCGCTAGAAAATGACGAAAACATTGACCAAGTTATTGCTTATGCCGATGATGTAGCGGTGGTGTGTTCGGGCAACTCGAGAGCTCAAATCGAGAATAAAGCAAATCAAGCATTGAGAACGTTGGCAGAGTGGTGCAGAGGCGCAAAATTAGAACTCTCGTCATCTAAGACGAAATACCTTATTGCCAAAGGACATCTAAGTCATAAGAGGAATCCTAGCATTAAAATATCTGGCTCAACAGTGAAAAGGACAAAAGAATTTGAATACTTGGGTGTGACACTGGAGGAAGGGATGAGATTTGGGGCTCACATTCGCAAAATTACCCAAAAAGGCGAAAATACCATGAGCAAGTTAACGAGACTGGCAGCCCAAAACTATAATCTGCCACCAGGCATCATGGATACATACATAAAGTCCATATATGAACAGATTACCACATATGCGTTCTTGGTCTGGGTGGGTGGACTCAAAAATAAGAAGAATGTTAGGGTACTTCGATCCTCACAAAGGAGAATACTCCTGAGAGTGGCGGGAGCATTTGGCACGACCTCCACGGAGGCGCTCCTTGCCGTAACTGGTAACATACCACTAGATAAGGAAGTGAGATGGCGAGCAGCCAAATACCAGTTCAGGAAAGGAGATGACCAGGAATTGACGAAATGTGTTGGAATCTTCCTCCCTACACCAAACGATATAAGAGCAAGATTGACAAATGAATGGCAAATGGAGTGGGAAACTGCTGAGAATGGAAGAAGAGTATATAGCTTTGTGCAAAACATCAGATACAATAAACTAGCCAGCAATCAATATTCAAGAGGACTCGTACATCTTCTGACAGGCCATGGCCCATATGGTACGCATCTCTGCCGAATAGGCAGCATACCCACACCTGCGTGCAGCGCATGTGGTGTGATAAGAGACACGCCAGAACACAAAGTCTTCTTCTGCCAGGCAGATGGTGAAGAGATCAAACGACTAAGACGGGAACTACCAACCACTGACATCAACTCTCTCTTATGTCCTCAGCAGTTGGACAAGCTTAGAGCCCTGGCGAACGCAGTATCATTAGAAGAACAAAGGAAATTTAAAACTCGGCTCCAAAATCCCCAACCGGAAGAGCCCATCCCGGCAAGACACAATGAAGAAGTAAGGAATATCAGGTTTCAACCGGCAAGGAATTCACACACCAGGAATGTGCCTCCCGCACCGGCTCGGCTGGACGAACAGGAGGTAGAAGGAGACGAAGTGTAAGAACTGGAGGAAGCTCCGGAAAATGCTTCTAGAAGGAGATTCTTCGCCGTCTTACTGGGAAGGCAGGAAGCTGAGGAGCGTAAGAGAATTCGTCCAATCAGAATGCCTGGTGAGAAACATAAAGACTAGCTTATAAGGGTGGCTGCTTCCAGAACATCAAACATGTAAATTAATCCTCTAACTCATATAAATATCCTCATCAGATGCAAACAAAACACATATCTTTAAATTGCCATGCTAAAGTTCACTTTACACATTTTATCCCTGCACTGGTACTCCAGTGTCTTATATTTTAGTTTCATATTTATCACCATATATCTACACTTTCAGCACCATGTTTTCACTACGCTGGAACTCCAGTGTTTAAAATATTTTTCTTCTTCTTCTTTTTTATTATGTTCTTTTAAATTTTTATATCTATTATTATCTCATATATAATTTTTTATCTCAAAGCATTAAGAAACCACACATACCCGTTCTAAGGAAACTCGCGCGCGCTATAATCACTCTTTACCAACTCCAAATCCCAAAGTATTGTACAGATGGGTGCTGGACACCGACAGCGGAACACCTATCCCCTGGGGTGGAGCATTCTTTGACAACAATAATTGCAAAACGTAAAAATAAATGGTCTTAAACCAAGAGCTCACCCGCTCTCGGTTGCCGGCTCCTGATGCAAGATGCATCAATAAACAATATTATGTAATGTATAGGGCGTGCGAGCTCCAGAAACTTCTGACTCATAGATGCTGGAGCCCGGGATCCGGTACATGCTAGATCACCACACATTACAGTATATCACCTAAAATTGTAATACAAACAATATGTAACGGAAGATACTTATTCACGTGGAAAAATGTATAGCATTGTACTGTCTACAAATGTAATGCCATGTAACTCAATTTATTAACTATGTTATTTAATCTTGTATTGTTTTCTTTTCATTTTCAGTCTTATGTATCTGCAATTATCAATAAAATAGTAGTGCACAACGATAACGGGGGAACCGTAATTCAAGCAAAAGACGTCCCAGTTTATTGCAGAGGCACTGGGACAAGCGTATGCCCTCGAATGCATACGGGTGGAGGTTTGGTTGTATTCGGGGGTTCCCCCTTATTGTTTCCATAGCAATCTTAGCATCCACAACAATGGAAGATATTACTGAATCAACAATTAACTGCTCTGATCAACCCTCAAATTCATCTTGTATTAAGCCTAGTTGAGGATAAAATAAATTATTCACATGAAATATCATGCATACATACTGCAAACATAAATTGGAAATAAACTGCCACGAAATCTCAATATGTTCTCTTGTACATCAGTATTGTCAGCTGGCATTATTAAAAAACGAGTTCTCTAGATTCAGGCCATGCACACTAAAATATCTGTATTTGTATGTACCTTTCCAGGGATCAGACTATGCCTTCTGCATGAAGCACCACATCAAATCAAAACCCTATTTACTGACAGACCAGTTTGAGGTTAATTTTTCACAAGACCATTCAGAAAATTGCTATCATGCCAAGTAAAGAGCTGCTACATAAAGACAAAGTAACAGAAGTGTAACAGTTTCTCCAAAATGGAAAGGTTAGGACACAGACCAGAATGCAAGGAACATTATCCATTGTGCATGTACACTTTTTGGTGAATGGGTTGCTGTATCCCATAGTCTGAATGTACGAGGCCTGTTCAAGTCAAACTGTGACTGGATTTTTCAGAATAATGGAATGCATTTGAATGTCTAGAAAACACTTCACTTCTCGGAGTGACATTCCTCTACACAAATACACTTATCACGTAATTTCACTATTGCTTGGATATCAGCAGTGTAGAAATATTTTTCAGTGTCAGACCATGATCAGACTGCTTGCTTAACCTCTTGTTTGGAAATTGCTTTGAGCAAGATCAGGACTATAAGGGGATATGAGGCAGAATATTAGACCTGACTTCCTGTAACTGGAAATTGTGTGGTGAACAGTATATACTTGTGCAGTGTCTTCTTTCCACATAATGCCTTTAACCATCCGTCATCCGTGTCCTCATTCCAGCAAAACCAATGTTATTTATGTGAATTATTAATGCAAATCGATGTTGAATTACACTAGCACTTACTGCAAATCAGGCGAAATATACATGAACGCAAACATGTCCATTTCGGACATTTTTATCAGCTATTTAACTTACTTACTTACTTCCTCTAGTCCCCTTCTGCCATCATAGCGTAGGGTTGGTTGCCTCGATCCATCTCCTCCATTCCTGTCTGTTTCCCATCATTCTCTTCATCATATTTATTGTCTTATTCCTTTCTCTTCCAATCTTTTCCATTCTGTCTTCAAACATTATCCTTGGTCTTCCTTTACCTCTCCTACCTTGCACCTTTACTTCTAGAATTTGCTTTACCTTTTTGTCTTCATTCATTCTGAATACATGTCCCCACCACTTTTCAATTATTTTCTCTAGCGACTCCTGTTCCACTTCTCGTCTTATTCTTTCATTCCTCACTTTATCTCTCCTAGTCTTATTAACAGCTCTTCTCATGTATTTCATTTCACTAGCCTGAATTTTACTCAGATGTTTATCTTGAAGTGGTAAACTTTCCATTCCATATGTTAATGTAGGGACCAATACTGATTTGTATAGCTGCATTTTTGTCTTTACTGCCACTTCTTTCTTTCCCATTATTGTTTTACTGAACTGATAATATACTGTATTTGCTTTTATTTTCCTATTTAGGATTTCTTCATCACACCTACCATCATCACTTGTTATTATTTTTCCTAAACATTCATATTCATCTACTTCTTCCTAGTTTTCGTTCCCATATCTAATTGCTATTTCATGATCTTTTTCTCCTTTTGCCACCTGCGTAACTTTACTTTTCTTAATATTAATCTTCATCCCTTTTCTCGCAAGTTCTTCTCCCCATTCTATTACACTCCTCTGTAAATTCTCTTCACTGCTAGCAAGTAAGACTATATCATCAGCATATAGCAGTACTTGCAGTTGTATTACTCTCATATTCCAATATCCTATTTGTACTCTTGGGGTTCTTCTTTTGCAAATTTTAATTATTTAATCCATTACATTAATGAAATGGAAAGGACTGAGACTATCTCCCTGTTTAATTCCTTTTTCTATTTGAAATTCCTTAGACTCGTTTCCTTCTATTCTTACTATTCCTTTTACATCCTTGTATACACTTCTTATTGCTTTAATAAGTTCCTTAGGTACTTCCTTACTTTCTAATGCCTCCCATAGATATTTTCTAGGTACCGAGTCAAATGCCGCTTTCAAGTCTAGAAATGCTAAGTATATTCTTTTATTTTTGTCCAGCATTTTCCCCATCATTGTTCTTAATACAAAAATGTGATCTTGAGTCTGTCTCCCAGGTCTAAATCCAGCTTGTTCCTCTTCAAGTTTTCCCTTCATGATTTTTCTCAGCCTCCTTTCCAATATATTCGTATACATCTTATATACCACTGATGATAGACATATTGCACTATAATTATCACATTCCGTATTACTCCCTTTCTTGTGTACTGGCACAATTATGTTCCTTTTCCACTCTTCTGGTATAGTCTTAGTTCTCCATACTTCCCTTAATATATTCAGTAGTATGTCAGCGATTCTTGGTCCTCTATATTTTATAAATTCAGGTGCTATTCCATCCCATCCTGCTGCTTTCCCAATTCGTATCCGTTTAATTGCTTCTCTCACTTCATTCTCTGTTATCATCATATATTCTTCTACATGCTCCTCCTATTCTCTGTTTCTTATTCTCTCATCCTCCTCCTGTTCCTGTTCCTGCTCCTCATCTTGTTCTTACTCATTTGTCCTATCCTTGAACTTTTCTTCATAGTATTTTCTCCATTCCTCCATCACATTCTCCCTTCCTATGACTAGTACATTTTCCTTATTTCTTATAGCTCTTGCTGCTTTTCCCCATTTTCCTTTCAGGCTCTTAACCATATTCCAGAACTGCTTTCTATGTTCTACAAAACTTTGTTCAATATCATTTCCAAACTTCTCCCATGATTTTTGCTTTGCCTCCTCTACAACCAATTTACTCTCATTTCTTTTTTGCACATATATTAACCTGTGTTCCTCTGATCTTAATTCTAGGTAATTCTTCCATGCTTTATTTTTCTCTTTCACTTTCCTCTTTACTTCATCCGTCCACCAATTAGTTCTTTTACTTTTTTTATTCACCCTAACTTTGCCACATACTTCAATTGCTGCATACAGTATCACTTCCTTAAATTTTTCCCACATACTGTCAATTCCCATTCCTCTTATTTCCAATTCATTCAATTTTTCTTCTACTAGTTCCTTATACTGTTTTCTCTTCTCTTCCTTAGCCAGCTGCTGTACTTGTATCTTTTCAAACTTCCTATCTCTTTCTCTATTATTCCTCTTAAATCTTGTTATAGCTATTAGCAGTCTGTGGTCAGTACTCAATTCAGCACCTCGAATTACCCTTACATCCATAAAGGCATATCGAAGTGCTCTTGCGTAAATTATGTAGTCTATTATACTCTTTGCCTCCCTTCCCTCAGCTTCATAAGTGATTTTATGAATTTTCTTATGCTGGAAAAAGGAGTTTCCTTGTAGCAATTGGTTCTCTACACAGAATTCTATTAATCTTTGTCCATTTTCATTTATCACACTTTCCCCTCCATATGGTCCCATACAACCATGTGACCTTATCCTATTGTTTCCAGTTCTACCATTAAGATCTCCCATCAATATTACCTTCCTATTCTCTTCATTCTCTTTATTCACTACTCTTTGTAATTGAGTATAGAAAACTTCTTTCTCCAAAATGTCCTGATCATTTGTCGGGGCATAAACTTGTATTATTGTTATTCTTTCTTCCATTTTCAGTCTAACTACTATTATCCTTGAATTCACTGGTTCCCATGATTCCACCCTTTCTTCCATTTGCTCATTAACTATTATTCCAACTCCCTCCTTAGCTCTTCTTCCTCTACCTACTCCAACATATCTCAGCACATATCCTCTTTCAAGGCCCTTTATACCACTGCCTTTCTTTCCTTACTTCACTTAGTCCTAGTACTGCTAGTTTATACTTTTCCATTTCTCCTACAATCTCCACTTCTTTTCCATTAATTGTTTTAATATTCCAAGTTCCAATTCGGATATTCCATTTCCTTGCTTGTCGTCTTCTACTAAATCCATCCTTTCCGAGGCTACCTTTATTTCTCTGAATCTGCTGGTTTTAGTCTGGTCTGGGGGATAAGCCCAAAGACCAGGCAGATTTTTATTTTCAGGGTTTTCTCTTATATCCTTTGTTGCTCCCACACCCCTTCAAGGCAGCAGTTGGTTTTGGATATTTGACGGAGATATCCAATCCGCTTCTTAGTGGCTCATATTGGCCACTAAGGTTGTAACTCTTCCGCTTCCATTTCCTTTGGGACTTTCTCTATGATCCTCTTCCGCCTCTGGAACCGTTGGTCTTCGCCCTCCGGGCCGGCTGTCTATATTTTAACCCCTAGAGAGAGGGTGGCCCAGTATTAAGCCCCCAGGCACTGGGCTCCCTGTTGGTCTACGGGTCCTTATTCTATATTCGGACCACCATATCTGGTGGGATCCCTCATCCGCCACCCGAGACACGCACCTGGTAGAGGTCAGGGTCCCCATGCCAGGATCAGCTATTAAAAGAAAAGTAAAAAGAAATGAAAGAGTGTCATACAATTACAAGCTTAGACTCTTGAAGCAAATGAACCAAAATATTATTCTAAAAGTAATTAAAATTTTGCCATATAATAAAGGCACTAAAAAAAGGAACTCACCATTCACAAAATTATCAAAAGTATTTTCCAAAAATTTTCAACCTATTTTTCAAAAAAATTAAACGTATTTTTTTTTAAAAAATAGTCAACGAATTTTTCCAAACAAATTGAAATCATACAACTTATATGGGAGTAGAATGGAACAATGTGTTCCACAATTCTCAGTAAAATCTTACTGATTTGCAGAAAAGTCAATCAAATGCAGAAAAAACACAGAAGAAACTTACAATATATTTTTAAAATGTTCAATCTCAATTTGTTTATCGTGCTCTTATGAGTTATACATAAGAAAAGACATACTGACTGAAATAAAAGGAACCAAATGTTGTCACTTTTCAATATCGTAATTTTGACAAATCTCACCTTTCGTATTGGTACTACAATTGTTTCTGCATACAAATAATTTGCATTCCGAACAATATACAGTTGTTTTATTATTCTTATTTCCTCCAAATTCATGGCTGGCATGCTATGATTTAAGGTAGGAAACGTTCCCATGCGTGGTACTGAGTGCCGCCAAAGGGGGACCTGTCGCTTCAGAGGCATGTAAGCAACTGAGAGAACGAAAGAGAGAAGACGGCAACACCTCTGTGTTTTCGGGGGAATAGTAAAGATAAGTTACCTAGTGCTTTCCCGGCCATTATATCGCTGTTAAAGGAAATTATTCACAATTTTAAAAAAGGCGGAACTCAGTTAATGAAACCAGGCAGTTTTTGCAATTGTAGATAAACTTCGCACAGAGAGATGCTCTGTTCTACAAATTTGTGACATTTTATCCATCGATTTCAAGAATCAGGCATTTCACTAGCTGAATATTCATGTGAATGACTGCAGTCAGCTCTGAGTCATATTGACTCACGTCCATTTTGACATGATTACAACTGGAAATTTTTAAACGAATATCACAATTGAAATGTCTTACTGGGGTTAAAAGTCTCATCACCGTACAGTGCTTGAAGTTTTCTGTAATTACTCCTCGGTTTTATACCTTCATTAACAATAAATTTCATCATAAATTGCTATTCCATTTTTGTACTCAGTGTTGTTAACTATCTTTTCTTACAAGTGACGAATGTCACTATGATGTTAGCTCTCCATGTGGTATTAGTAGACACTTGTCTCTAAAAGTAAAGTATTTTATGCACATCAAAGTATGTTGTAATATTCTAAAAAAATCAGAAGTCCTGGTTTGACTTGAATGAACCTCGTAGATAAAACATGAAAGTAGCATTAGTTATATTGCAGGTGTGGACTGGTGGAAGAGAAAATGAACCAGCTTAGTGTGGACTAAAGTGTCTCACAGCCCTGAGAGACAACTCTGCATTTAGTATTGAAAACTGATCTGATATTTGTTCAGATTAAATAATATGCGAATGTAACTAACTGACTTATAGTTTGGTTTTCCAGAGCATTGTTGAAGTTGAGAGAGGTGGATCACTCATGGAAATTTTACATCTTGTGAGAGGTCTGTATCATGCCTCTCTGGAGAAGTTTGTTCATGTAAAATCTCTGGTTACTTTATTATTATTATTATTTACTTTTTGGGTACAACATTATGGTGGTTTAGGTATGACCTTCTTTGGATGCTGGAATGTTACCTGTTGAAGTGTAGTTACCCTGGGCTTGCCTACCATCCCAGAGGCAAAGCTGCATTCCACCAGGCACGTCCCCAGGTTGAGGATAGGGGAACAGCCAGCAGATATGTTGGTTAGCTGGAACCAGTCGCGGACAAGCAGCAGCAGGATTAGAGGAGGCAGCGAGATGTGGAGTGGCACCTACATCTCAGTAAATACTGCAAGACTCTAAGGAAAATCCTGTGATGTGGCGAGGTAGAGCTGCCACTAAAAAATCTCGCCCCTGCTGCCTTGCAGGGAGGGGAAGAAAACCAAAGGGGCAGAGAGGGTTCCAAAGGCGTAGTGAAGCCAGTCTCTTTAGGGGAGTAAACCTCAATCAAAAATCCTGGTCCTCCAAGTATGGGGGTTGGGGTGGGGCTGACAACCCCACACCGCAAAATGAGAAAGGTTTTGAAACCAGAAAAGGAGCCTCGGAATGGTAGCCACAAATTGAAACGACAAAGGCAATGGAAAATGTATATGAAGATTGGTACATGGAACACTCTATAAACCAGGGGCAATAGGAGGTTTAATACAAGAACTTATGAAATATGACATCCAGATATCAGCCATACAAGAAACAAGATAGAAAGATAAAGGAATCACTGAACATAGGACTCATACAATTTGCTACAGTGGAAAAGAAGGAGGAGGAAGAGAATTTGGAGTGGCATTTATAATTGATAAGAAGATTAAAAACAATATCCTGGATTTTAAACCAATCAGTGAAAGAATATGCTCCTTAAGAATTAATACCAGGTTTTTTAAACTAACCTTGATAAATGCGCACACCCCAACAGAGGAAAAAGATGAGATAAGAAAGGATTTATTCTACCAACAGCTGGAAAGAGTCTATGATTCAACACCCAATTATGATACAATAATAGTCTTAGGAGACATGAATGCCAAATTGGAAAAGAGCAAGAATATAGAGGAATGATAGGTATGCATAGTCTGCACAATGAATCCAATGAGAATGGGATGAGACTACTGGAATTTGCAGTAAGTAAGAACATGATAATTAGCTCCACTATTTTCCCACATAAAGATGCACACAAATGAACATGGATATCACCAGATGGTCAAACATTTAATCAAATTGACCATGTCCTAATAGATAAATGATTCGCCACAAGCATATTAGACGTAAGAACCATGCAAGGAGGACATTGTGGATCGGATCATCACCTAGTAACAATCAAATATAGATGCAGCATGAACAAAAATAAACCAAGTAAAAATAGTAGGCAGGACAAGTACAAGACTGACGGATTATATCAAGAAGAAAAACTAACTGAATACGGAGGAGTTATAAAGGAAAAAATGCAAAGAAACACAATAATACCAGGAGACTCTATAGAGAAAATGTGGGGAAAAGTAAGAGAGAAAATCCTAGGATATCAAGAAGTGTATAAAGAAGCAAGAAGGGCAGCGGATAAAATTTGTAGAAAGAAGAAACGGAAATATATAAATGATAACCTGAGACAGATAGAAGAAGAATTTGAGGCAAATAATATAAAACAAAGCTTTTAGAAAAGTTAGATCCTTCAAAAAAGGATACAAACCAAGGACAGATCTAATCCGCAAAAGTGAGGGAGAAATAGTAAGTGAAAGACAGGAGATTATGCAAGTTTGGAAAGGCTATTTTGAACAGCTACTAAACCCACCCCTGAACGTAGAAGATAATGTAATAGAAATACAGATAAATAGAGAACAGAAAGATAATATAGAAGTACAAATCGAACCACCAACAGAAGAAGAACTTAAGAAAGTAATGTACAGACAGAAAAGGAATAAGGCACTGGGAAGAGATGGCATACCCAGTGAACTACTCAAAAAAGGAGGACCGGAATTAATAAAGGCAATTTACCAGTTGATATATAAAATCTGGGAAGAAGAATATATGCCGGAAGAATGGAAGAATAGTATTAAATGCCCTATTTATAAAAGAGGGGATAAACTAACATGTAACAACTACAGAGGTATATCACTTCTGTCAACAGCATATAAAATATTATCAGGACTTCTTAAAGAGAGATTGGAACCTTTGGCGGAAAAATGCATAGGAGAATACCAAGCAGGTTTTCGAATAGGAAGATCAACAACAGACCAGATTTACACATTAAGACAGATTACTGAGAGGGCAATTGGAAAACATACTACGGACATTTAAAATACCGGAAAAAGTGATTAAACTGATTAGTCAGACAATGACAGGAACCAAAAGCCAAATTAAAATACAGAACGAACTCACAGAAGACATACTAGTGAACCAGGGATTGAAACAAGGTGACGGACTTGCTCCTTTACTTTTCAATATGGTTTTAGAATATATAATAAGACAAACTAACATAGACAGAAATGGCAGTATAGTATATAAGACCACTCAGATAATGGCTTACGCAGACGATGTAATTATCATTTCAAGAACAATGGCTGCAGCAGAAGAAACATATACTCAATTTTAAAATACAGCTAAAACTGCTGGCCTACAAATAAACTTAAATAAAACAAAAATGATGATCCAGAGTCGAAAGACCAAGGCGTAGGATTCAAGAAAAACAGTATCAGTAGGTGATGACGATATTGACCTAGTAGAAGAATTTGTATATTTAGGAGCAAAAATACATAAAGATGGAAATGAAAGCTATGAAATCAAAAGGAGAATTAATCAGGGAAACAAAGTTTATTTTTCCCTATTGCTGATATTCAAAACCAGGGAAGTACACAGAGTAACTAAGGTTAAACTATATAAATCTATAATCAGACCAACATTGTACTATGGAAGCGAGAGCTGGACATTCAATAAGAAATCCGAGACGGACCTGGATGCTTTTGAAAGGAAAATTATGAGAAGAATATGGGGACCAGTAAGAGACAGAGATGGATGGAGACTAAGATATAACAATGAATTGTACCATCTATACAAATAATTATGTATATCCCACTTTATTAACTTTAAAAGACTAGAGTGGGCAGGACATGTCCAAAGAATGGATGCACATCGCATACCCAAGATAGTGGCTTATAGTACAATAGGAGGTAGAAGATCTGTAGGGAAACCCAGGAGAAGATGGATGGAGGTTGTGGAGGAAGATGTGAAAGGAATGTTAGGATTGAGAAATTGGAGGAGGAAAGCATTGAACAGAGAAGCTTGGAGGGGCTTTATTATGGAGGCCAGGGCTCGATATCGTGCTGCAGTGCCATAGGAGAAGAAGAAGAAGAAGTGCAGTTACGGAAATGATTAATAGTTAATGAGAATGAATGTCTTTAAGGATGCCAACCTTTATGTTCTTTAAGCAGAGAGTGATTGATGACTGTGATGGTTGGGTACAAAAGTTGCTGCATGCTCTGTTTAATATGACGATCTCGTGAATGGTACTCTTAAAACCATAGATTGTTACATTTGAAAATTTAGAAAGTCAGGTGGCTGTTGAAAGAAGTTCAGGGTTTTTGGAGGTTGAAGTTGATGATTCATTCAGAAAATAGTTCTAAACTTGCATCTACTCTCAGTACCAATTAATAACCAAAGAGTTTTTAAGAGAAATGAGAAGTGACATGCGATTGGCAAGAATGCATAGATTTTACCACATTAGAGACACAACCCATTAGTTATTTGTCATCATAGAGATAAAGAAAGATAGCATGAACTTGCCATCGATATTTATCAACTATGAACAGGCATTTGAAGGCCTGAAGAGGATACACCAAAGAGCACAATTTTCAATAAAACATGTCACATGTGTGCATATACTGATAACATGATCCACAAAAAGAGGAATACATAATTATGAGCAAACAGAGGAAATTCAGAAGAAATGTCAGTAATTTTAAATGAGCAGAAAACTAATCATATGACTATGACCATATATATCAAAAAATAGAAAACAGCCACAGAATTTCAAGAAATGGGGAAAACAGCCACAGAATTTCAAGAAATGAACAAAATTCCAAAGGTCAATGACATTAACATATTTGGAAAACATATAACAAATATTAAAAGAGTAAAATTATATTTATGGAACATTGCAATGAAATAAATTTATTTGTTATACACAGATAATTAATAACACCGCTCTGCAATTTGTTTTTCGTTTTTTTTTTTTTTTTTTATGTTTTGGTTTCGAATGTCATTTTCCCCTAATTTTGGGGCGCTGATTCCAAATATGTAAGCAGTTTTCTTCTATCACGTCCAGATTGTTGAAAATAATTAAAACAAAATTTACATATTGAACCATTACAGACATATATTTATACCCTTCTATAAGATCATTGCCATGCTTAAAAACGTGGTGTATATTATAATTATGTAATTGTAAACACAGTGTACGTACAGTTCACAAGAACTACCAACAAGTGATATTATTTACAGTGACCTCACTTATTTTACAGGCAGGAATTTCCGTATTTTTGAACATCTTCCATATGCATGAGAAGTACTTTCCCTTTTAAGGGACCAACAGTAGTCTGCCATCATGTTCACAGTCCAAATGCCATAGTATCTTCTTTCCATGTCTTTCAAATCCTAATGGAAATGTTCACCCTGTTCCTAGCTGTAAAATCCAAGACAGGTATCTGGAAAATAGTCGATGTGAGCATGTAGGAAGTGTAACTTGAAACTCATGTTACAACCTAGTTTTCTTAAATTTCCAACATGGTGTTCAGAATGGTTTTGTAAGCTGGACTCCTTCCGTTTCCTAGGAAGTTTTTGACATCTTTGTAGCTCTCCCAGGCTTGCTTTTCCGTTTGGCTCATTGCATCCTCAAAATTGGGGTCACACATTAATTTCCTGATCTGAGGTACAGTAAAAACACCTGCTTCAGCTTATCTAGGGTCATTCTCTGATAAACACTATATATATACTTAAAATATTCACTGTCCTTATCTAGGTCACATACAAACTGGCTCATGATACATAATTTAATGTGCAGAGGAGAGAAAAGAACGTTTGTGGTTTCCACAAGGGGCACATGCATAACATTCTTTGTTCCGGGTGTCAAGGGTCTTATGGTTGGCCACTCCCGCTTTTGCCAGTGATTTTGTCTGTCTCGACTATCGCACTCGCACAGGGAACACACCATTTTTGTGTATCTCATTTGTAGTCCCAGTAAAAGGTTGATAACTTTGAAGTCACCACATACAACCCACCCATACTCGGAGTACTTCACACACTGCAATAGAGACTGCAAACTCTTATATGATTCTTTCAAAGTAATAGAATAAGCAACCGGTACAGATCCAAGAACATTGCCATTGTGGAGTAAAACACCTTTCAGTGTGTCGCCCCTGTCAACACATACTTTTTCAAGCACAGAACTATTCAATCTGTATTGTATTAATCTATGTTGGAATATTTTCTTTAAAAAATGTGTTATTGTTAATGTTACAATAGGAAATGAATTGTTTAACTTAAATCAGAAGAAATGTTGAAACTATGGAAATATAAGACAACTATGTAATAACCATGGTAAATTCTAAACAAAATTGTGATATAAAAGAGCTAGACTTTTGTAAGTCTACGGGACATTCTCCTGGTTGCCGAAGGGCTGATGGTTCAGGGGACGTTGGGTAATATCTTGCTTCAATCTTGGGATTGGCTGGTGTACTTGTACTCCATTTGGCAGATATTCCACAAACCCAACTCTGAATAAGGCGTTCTCCTGCATCATCAAAAAGACCAGGGTTATAAACTTCGGTACAACTAATAGGTTTAGGCCTACAAGTTGTACCGGGTGAATTGTCTGTTTGGAAAAGTGTTTGTGTAACATCGGAAGTTTAAATAAATCTTTGAATAAAAAGTCTTAAAGATCTTTCATTTCAAACCTATATAGGTGATAATTAAAAATAAATCCTGCACCACAGACCTCGCAAGGGCTTGGTCCTTCTAACCCTAAGAAGCCTTAGAGAAGTCCGATAAAAGGGCTGTAACTGGACTAACATAAAGAAGGTGCGTGTCAGTGATTTTTGGCGACCGTGTCCAGGACCATCGAAGCAACCACCTGTGGATCTTCGTGGCCTAGCAAAAGAAGAAGAAGCCTGTTCCAGAAACAGAAGAAGAAGCCTATTCCAGAAACAGAAGAAGCAAAGATGATAGGTTCCCAGAGACCTTTGACCAGGCAGCAAAAGGAGAGACTCGATGCTGCATGAATAAAGAAAAGAAGGAGGAAACCTTATTACCATTCTCAGGCTGTAGCAGATACGTTCATGGAAGTTGTGCACATAAAACTCCAGGATCTGACGTAGCTGCGGAGGTAGACGTCAAATGTAGACAGTGCGTGGAAAAACAAGTTACGCCAACCCCAACACGTGATAATTGGAGGGAAATGATGATCTCTTTTATGACTGATTTTAAGAAAGAGAAAGAAGCAGAAAGAGAACAAAGATTAAAAGAAAAAGAAGAAGAAAAAGAGCAAGGATTAAAGGACCAGGAAGAAAATGACCAAAAGTTTACACGTTTGATCGAAAAGTTGGGTGAACGAGATATGGAACAGAAAGCAGAGAGAGAAAGAGAACGAGAAATGAGTGACCAAAAGTTTGCACGTTTGATCGAAAAGTTGGGTGAAAGAGATGCTGAACAAAAAACAGAAAGAGAAAGGGAACGAGAAATGAGTAAGAAAATGTTTGAAGATTTTAAAATAAGTCTAGGAAAAGAAATATCCGAAGCGATAGCTGAAATCAGAAAAGAGAGAGACGAAAAATATGAAGAACTGGTGGAAAGAAGGAGAGAAGATCGGCAGATAGATGATGACCGTTTTAAACAGCTACAAGAAAGTTTGAACCAAGAAATAAAGAATCGAGAGTTCAAGGATAATGTAAACTGCGGTTTGCTAACCGAGCTGAATGAAAGTCAGAGGGAAATATCTTTAAATTTGGAAGGTGAAATAAGAAAAACGAAAGAGGTCCAAACACAAGTGGAAATTATAAAAACATTAAACTCAAAGTTGGAGACCTTACAGCTAGGCAAGGAGAATAGGAATGAAGAGATGGAAACTCTGCCAAAGAAGATATGTGTAAGAACCTCTGGCTCCTCACATCCTTCCAGTTCCGAATCTCCCGAACATTCTGAACCATGCCAAAGAAAGAAACGAAGAAGGAGTGGCAGAATGAGACGAACTAGAGACTATGCTACGGAAAAAATGGTAGAAGATAATTTCTACTTAAACCATTCATCCAATCGAATTCTCCGAATGTCTGACGTCAATTCCCTCACCAAGTTTAATGGAAAAATAAATTCAGTATCTGCTGAGAGGTACCTGGAGGAGATAAATACTTATATGGATTTAATGAAAATGCCCATGACGTATCGACTAAAAGTCCTCCCTTCGCTAATGGTGGGTAAAGCCAAGGCTTGGTTTATGGCAAACGAAAAGAGATGGAAAACCTTTGAACATTTCCGCTCTGCATTTAGAAAGCAATACGCATCACCTGAAGCAAAACAGAGGGAAATGAATGCCCTGAGGAATAAATATTATAGCAAAGGTGCAGCGTTATCATTGGAGGAATATTGCTGGGAGTATATGCAGCATAGTGCAATCTGACGGAAACAATCAACCAATCAGTAGTGCTGAACTTAATCATTGGCCAATTACCTTCACGAGTGCGACAGCTGGTACTAACTCGAGATCCCGCCAACATAGACCAACTCACGAATTTCCTGGGAAAGTTCGAAGCGTCTGAACAAATGGAAGGATGGAAAGCCGATCACCAACGAACTGATGAACGAAGAAATCCTCATCCTTGAATAAGGAATCTAGAGCTATCCCAGAGGAATGGAGGAGAAGAAGATAAGAGGCCCACACAGATCAACCAAAGGTTTAATGGAAATCTAAGGATCCAAAGGAAGGATGCCGATAGAAGGACATTGTGGAGTAAGAACCAGAATCAAAGAAACTGGGACCAGTCTCGTGAGAAAGAATGTGGAATACAGACTGACGAAACTCCAGAAGACTGTGCTTTGAACCCTAGAGCACCTGTATGGGAAATTCCTTCCACTATTAAAGCACCTTCTTGGGAATTTCCCTCTACCAGTCGAACCAATTTAAACCAGAGGTCGTTGTACATGAAGCTCTCCCTTCTACAACGCGACACAATCTTGATATTTGTGAGAGCGAAGAAGACAAACTAATTACTAATGAAAATTTAGATGTTTTGTATCTGGATTGTTTAATGTTTTCGAAGTAACTGAAAATTGCATCAAGAAGCCAGAAATTCTAATAGAAGTTTTAGGATTAAAAATAAGATGTACTTTGGATACAGGAAGTGAATGCACAGTCATGAATTATAATGTTTGGGTAAAGCTCCGAGAGAGATTACCAGGCTTGAAACTGCAAAGATGTCCAGGAATAAGGTTAAAGGATTTTGTTGGACATGAGAGGTCCCGTATTGTAGGATGCCGAACCATTCTTTTTGAAATTGCAGGACACACTTTTGAAGATCAAGTCTACGTAGGAAAGAATTTAGAGGCAGATTTGTTATTTGGATATCCCTTCTTCAAAAGATACAAAGTCAATTTGGATGCAGGTGCCAACAAATTATATTTAAAGGAGAAGGGACAAGTCGTTGAAGAAAGTTTGATTCCAGATGACCAAGAATATAGTTTTGAAGCAATTAATGGTAAGACTTCGTGTGTTAAACTGTTGATGGCTGAAAGGGAATCGCATTCAGACAATAGGTCCGCCGCCGAGGAAGATATAAGAAAGAAGGCTTTCGCTCCAGAGTTGCTGAATCAAGAAGATGAGGAGGAACTACACTGCCCATTATTTTCTGACAAACAGGGACTTGTAAAAACTTCAATCTGCAAGATAAGTGCAGAACAACCTGTATTTTCTTTACAAAATCCATCTCCCATTCCAAAAGAGGAGAATCTAGAAGAAGACCTAAATGGATGGAAGACCTGGCTAATTGACGTCAAGAAGTTTTACGAAGGAGTGTGTTGAACAAGATGTAAAACCATTTCCTGTTTTCTCCAGAAGCAACGTGCAGATGAAGAATGAAGTCCAAGAAAACGATCCCAAATGAAACATCGCCTCACATCATGAAGAAGAAGAAGTAAAACAAAAATGAAAATATACAAAAAAGGAAAAAAGTTATAAAACAAAATTAAATAACGTTCACTTATATTTAATTTTATTTTCTTCTGGGGGAACGCTATGTGTCGCCCCTGTCAACACATACTTTATCAAGCATAGTACTATTCAATCTGTATTGTATTAATCTATGTTGGAATATTTTCTTAAAAAAAATGTGTTATCGTTAATGTTACAATAGGAAATGATTTGTTTAACTTAAATCAGAAGAAATGTTCAAACTATGGAAATATAAGACAACTATGTAATAACCATGGTAAATTCTAAACAAAATTGTGATATAAAAGAGCTAGACTTTTGTAAGTCTACGGGACATTCTCCTGGTTGCCGAAAGGCTGATGGTTCAGGGGACGTTGGGTAATATCTTGCTTCAATCTTGGGATTGGCTGGTGTACTTGTACTCCATTTGGCAGATATTCCACAAACCCAACTCTGAATAAGGCGTTCTCCTGCATCATCAAAAAGACCAGGGTTATAAACTTCGGTACAACTAATAGGTTTAGGCCTACAAGTTGTACCGGTGAATTGTCTGTTTGGAAAAGTGTTTGTGTAACATCGGAAGTTTAAATAAATCTTTGAATAAAAAGTCTTAAAGATCTTTCATTTCAAACCTATATAGGTGATAATTAAAAATAAATCCTGCACCACAGACCTCGCAAGGGCTTGGTCCTTCTAACCCTAAGAAGCCTTAGAGAAGTCCGATAAAAGGGCTGTAACTGGACTAACATAAAGAAGGTGCGTGTCAGTGATTTTTGGCGACCGTGTCCAGGACCATCGAAGGAACCACCTGTGGATCTTCGTGGCCCAGCAGAAGAAGAAGAAGCCTGTTCCAGAAACAGAAGAAGCAAAGATGATAGGTTCCCAGAGACCTTTGACCAGGCAGCAAAAGGAGAGACTCGATGCTGCATGAATAAAGAAAAGAAGGAGGAAACCTTATTACCATTCTCAGGCTGTAGCAGATACGTTCATGAAAGTTGTGCACATAAAACTCCAGGATCTGACGTAGCTGCGGAGGTAGACGTCAAATGTAGACAGTGCGTGGAAAAACAAGTTACGCCAACCCCAACACGTGATAATTGGAGGGAAATGATGATCTCTTTTATGACTGATTTTAAGAAAGAGAAAGAAGCAGAAAGAGAACAAAGATTAAAAGAAAAAGAAGAAGAAAAAGAGCAAGGATTAAAGGACCAGGAAGAAAATGACCAAAAGTTTACACGTTTGATCGCAAAGTTGGGTGAACGAGATATGGAACAGAAAGCAGAGAGAGAAAGAGAACGAGAAATGAGTGCCCAAAAGTTTGCACGTTTGATCGAAAAGTTGGGTGAAAGAGATGCTGAACAAAAAGCAGAAAGAGAAAGGGAACGAGAAATGAGTAAGAAAATGTTTGAAGATTTTAAAATAAGTCTAGGAAAAGAAATATCCGAAGCGATAGCTGAAATCAGAAAAGAGAGAGACGAAAAATATGAAGAACTGGTGGAAAGAAGGAGAGAAGATCGGCAGATAGATGATGACCGTTTTAAACAGCTACAAGAAAGTTTGAACCAAGAAATAAAGAATCGAGAGTTCAAGGATAATGTAAACTGCGGTTTGCTAACCGAGCTGAATGAAAGTCAGAGGGAAATATATTTAAATTTGGAAGGTGAAATAAGAAAAACGAAAGAGGTCCAAACACAAGTGGAAATTATAAAAACATTAAACTCAAAGTTGGAGACCTTACAGCTAGGCAAGGAGAATAGGAATGAAGAGATGGAAACTCTGCCAAAGAAGATATGTGTAAGAACCTCTGGCTCCTCACATCCTTCCAGTTCCGAATCTCCCGAACATTCTGAACCATGCCAAAGAAAGAAACGAAGAAGGAGTGGCAGAATGAGACGAACTAGAGACTATGCTACGGAAAAAATGGTAGAAGATAATTTCTACTTAAACCATTCATGCAATCGAATTCTCCGAATGTCTGACGTCAATTCCCTCACCAAGTTTAATGGAGAAATAAATTCAGTATCTGCTGAGAGGTACCTGGAGGAGATAAATACTTATATGGATTTAATGAAAATGCCCATGACGTATCGACTAAAAGTCCTCCCTTCGCTAATGGTGGGTAAAGCCAAGGCTTGGTTTGTGGCAAACGAAAAGAGATGGAAAACCTTTGAACATTTCCGCTCTGCATTTAGAAAGCAATACGCATCACCTGAAGCAAAACAGAGGGAAATGAATGCCCTGAGGAATAAACATTATAGCAAAGGTGCAGGAGGAATATTGCTGGGAGGTATATGCAGCATACTGCAATCTGACGGAAACAATCAACCAATCAGAAGTGCTGAACTTAATCATTGGCCAATTACCTTCACGAGTGCGACAGCTGGTACTAACTCGAGATCCCGCCAACATAGACCAACTCACGAATTTCCTGGGAAAGTTCGAAGCGTCTGAACAAATGGAAGGATGGAAAGCCGATCACCAACGAACTGATGAACGAAGAAATCCTCAACCTCGAATAAGGAATCTAGAGCTATCCCAGAGGAATGGAGGAGAAGAAGATAAGAGGCCCACACAGATCAACCAAAGGTTTAATGGAAATCTAAGGTTCCAAAGGAAGGATGCCGATAGAAGGACATTGTGGAGTAAGAACCAGAATCAAAGAAACTGGGACAAGTCTCGTGAGAAAGAATGTGGAATACAGACTGACGGAACTCCAGAAGACTGTGCTTTGAACCCTAGAGCACCTGTATGGGAAATTCCTTCCACTATTAAAGCACCTTCTTGGGAATTTCCCTCTACCAGTCGAACCAATTTAAACCAGAGGTCGTTGTAGATGAAGCTCTCCCTTCTACAACGCGACACAATCTTGATATTTGTGAGAGCGAAGAAGACAAACTAATTACTAATGAAAATTTAGATGTTTTGTATCTGGATTGTTTAATGTTTTCGAAGTAACTGAAAATTGCATCAAGAAGCCAGAAATTCTAATAGAAGTATTAGGATTAAAAATAAGATGTACTTTGGATACAGGAAGTGAATGCACAGTCATGAATTATAATGTTTGGGTAAAGCTCCGAGAGAGATTACCAGGCTTGAAACTGCAAAGATGTCCAGGAATAAGGTTAAAGGATTTTGTTGGACATGAGAGGTCCCGTATTGTAGGATGCCGAACCATTCTTTTTGAAATTGCAGGACACACTTTTGAAGATCAAGTCTACGTAGGAAAGAATTTAGAGGCAGATTTGTTATTTGGATATCCCTTCTTCAAAAGATACAAAGTCAATTTGGATGCAGGTGCCAACAAATTATATTTAAAGGAGAAGGGACAAGTCGTTGAAGAAAGTTTGATTCCAGATGACCAAGAATATAGTTTTGAAGCAATTAATGGTAAGACTTCGTGTGTTAAACTGTCGATGGCTGAAAGGGAATCGCATTCAGACAATAGGTCCGCCGCCGAGGAAGATAAAAGAAAGAAGACTTTCGCTCCAGAGTTGCTGAATCAAGAAGATGAGGAGGAACTACACTGCCCATTATTTTCTGACAAACAGGGATTTGTAAAAACTTCAATCTGCAAGATAAGTGCAGAACAACCTGTATTTTCTTTACAAAATCCATCTCCCATTCCAAAAGAGGAGAATCTAGAAGAAGACCTAAATGGATGGAAGACCTGGCTAATTGACGTCAAGAAGTTTTACGAAGGAGTGTGTTGAACAAGATGTAAAACCATTTCCTGTTTTCTCCAGAAGCAACGTGCAGATGAAGAATGAAGTCCAAGAAAACGATCCCAAATGAAACATCGCCTCACATCATGAAGAAGAAGAAGTAAAACATAAATGAAAATATACAAAAAAGGAAAAAGTTATAAAACAAAATTAAATAACGTTCACTTATATTTAATTTTATTTTCTTCTGGGGGAACGCTATGTGTCGCCCCTGTCAACACATACTTTATCAGGCATAGAACTATTCAATCTGTATTGTATTAATCTATGTTGGAATATTTTCTTTAAAAATGTGTTATGGTTAATGTTACAATAGGAAATGAATTGTTTAACTTAAATCAGAAGAAATGTTGAAACTATGGAAATATAAGACAACTATGTAATAACCATGGTAAATTCTAAACAAAATTGTGATATAAAAGAGCTAGACTTTTGTAAGTCTACGGGACATTCTCCTGGTTGCCGAAAGGCTGATGGTTCAGGGGACGTTGGGTAATATCTTGCTTCAATCTTGGGATTGGCTAGTGTACTTGTACTCCATTAGGCAGATATTCCACAAACCCAACTCTGAATAAGGCGTTCTCCTGCATCATCAAAAAGACCAGGGTTATAAACTTCGGTACAACTAATAGGTTTAGGCCTACAAGTTGTACCGGGTGAATTGTCTGTTTGGAAATGTGTTTGTGTAACATCGGAAGTTTAAATAAATCTTTGAATAAAAAGTCTTAAAGATCTTTCATTTCAAACCTATATAGGTGATAATTAAAAATAAATCCTGCACCACAGACCTCGCAAGGGCTTGGTCCTTCTAACTCTAAGAAGCCTTAGATAAGTCCGATAAAAGGGCTGTAACTGGACTAACATAAAGAAGGTGCGTGTCAGTGATTTTTGGCGACCGTGTCCAGGACCATCGAAGCAACCACCTGTGGATCTTCGTGGCCCAGCAGAAGAAGAAGAAGCCTGTTCCAGAAACAGAAGAAGCAAAGATGATAGGTTCCCAGAGACCTTTGACCAGGCAGCAAAAGGAGAGACTCGATGCTGCATGAATAAAGAAAAGAAGGAGGAAACCTTATTACCATTCTCAGGCAGTAGCAGATACGTTCATGGAAGTTGTGCACATAAAACTCCAGGATCTGACGTAGCTGCGGAGGTAGACGTCAAATGTAGACAGTGCGTGGAAAAACAAGTTACGCCAACCCCAACACGTGATAATTGGAGGGAAATGATGATCTCTTTTATGACTGATTTTAAGAAAGAGAAAGAAGCAGAAAGAGAACAAAGATTAAAAGAAAAAGAAGAAGAAAAAGAGCAAGGATTAAAGGACCAGGAAGAAAATGACCAAAAGTTTACACGTTTGATCGAAAAGTTGGGTGAACGAGATATGGAACAGAAAGCAGAGAGAGAAAGAGAACGAGAAATGAGTGACCAAAAGTTTGCACGTTTGATCGAAAAGTTGGGTGAAAGAGATGCTGAACAAAAAGCAGAAAGAGAAAGGGAACGAGAAATGAGTAAGAAAATGTTTGAAGATTTTAAAATAAGTCTAGGAAAAGAAATATCCAAAGCGATAGCTGAAATCAGAAAAGAGAGAGACGAAAAATATGAAGAACTGGTGGAAAGAAGGAGAGAAGGTCGGCAGATAGATGATGACCGTTTTAAACAGCTACAAGAAAGTTTGAACCAAGAAATAAAGAATCGAGAGTTCAAGGATAATGTAAACTGCGGTTTGCTAACCGAGCTGAATGAAAGTCAGAGGGAAATATCTTTAAATTTGGAAGGTGAAATAAGAAAAACGAAAGAGGTCCAAACACAAGTGGAAATTATAAAAACATTAAACTCAAAGTTGGAGACCTTACAGCTAGGCAAGGAGAATAGGAATGAAGAGATGGAAACTCTGCCAAAGAAGATATGTGTAAGAACCTCTGGCTCCTCACATCCTTCCAGTTCCGAATCTCCCGAACATTCTGAACCATGCCAAAGAAAGAAACGAAGAAGGAGTGGCAGAATGAGACGAACTAGAGACTATGCTACGGAAAAAATGGTAGAAGATAATTTCTACTTAAACCATTCATCCAATCGAATTCTCCGAATGTCTGACGTCAATTCCCTCACCAAGATTAATGGAGAAATAAATTCAGTATCTGCTGAGAGGTACCTGGAGGAGATAAATACTTATATGGATTTAATGAAAATGCCCATGACGTATCGACTAAAAGTCCTCCATTCGCTAATGGTGGGTAAAGCCAAGGCTTGGTTTATGGCAAACGAAAAGAGATGGAAAACCTTTGAACATTTCCGCTCTGCATTTAGAAAGCAATACGCATCACCTGAAGCAAAACAGAGGGAAATGAATGCCCTGAGGAATAAACATTATAGCAAAGGTGCAGGAGGAATATTGCTGGGAGGTATATGCAGCATACTGCAATCTGACGGAAACAATCAACCAATCAGAAGTGCTGAACTTAATCATTGGCCAATTACCTTCACGAGTGCGACAGCTGGTACTAACTCGAGATCCCGCCAACATAGACCAACTCACGAATTTCCTGGGAAAGTTCGAAGCGTCTCAACAAATGGAAGGATGGAAAGCCGATCACCAACGAACTGATGAACGAAGAAATCCTCAACCTCGAATAAGGAATCTAGAGCTATCCCAGAGGAATGGAGGAGAAGAAGATAAGAGGCCCACACAGATCAACCAAAGGTTTAATGGAAATCTAAGGTTCCAAAGGAAGGATGCCGATAGAAGGACATTGTGGAGTAAGAACCAGAATCAAAGAAACTGGGACCAGTCTCGTGAGAAAGAATGTGGAATACAGACTGACGAAACTCCAGAAGACTGTGCTTTGAACCCTAGAGCACCTGTATGGGAAATTCCTTCCACTATTAAAGCACCTTCTTGGGAATTTCCCTCTACCAGTCGAACCAATTTAAACCAGAGGTCGTTGTAGATGAAGCTCTCCCTTCTACAACGCGACACAATCTTGATATTTGTGAGAGCGAAGAAGACAAACTAATTACTAATGAAAATTTAGATGTTTTGTATCTGGATTGTTTAATGTTTTCGAAGTAACTGAAAATTGCATCAAGAAGCCAGAAATTCTAATAGAAGTTTTAGGATTAAAAATAAGATGTACTTTGGATACAGGAAGTGAATGCACAGTCATGAATTATAATGTTTGGGTAAAGCTCCGAGAGAGATTACCAGGCTTGAAACTGCAAAGATGTCCAGGAATAAGGTTAAAGGATTTTGTTGGACATGAGAGGTCCCGTATTGTAGGATGCCGAACCATTCTTTTTGAAATTGCAGGACACACTTTTGAAGATCAAGTCTACGTAGGAAAGAATTTAGAGGCAGATTTGTTATTTGGATATCCCTTCTTCAAAAGATACAAAGTCAATTTGGATGCAGGTGCCAACAAATTATATTTAAATGAGAAGGGACAAGTCGTTGAAGAAAGTTTGATTCCAGATGACCAAGAATATAGTTTTGAAGCAATTAATGGTAAGACTTCGTGTGTTAAACTGTCGATGGCTGAAAGGGAATCGCATTCAGACAATAGGTCCGCCGCCGAGGAAGATATAAGAAAGAAGACTTTCGCTCCAGAGTTGCTGAATCAAGAAGATCAGGAGGAACTTCACTGCCCATTATTTTCTGAGAAACAGGGACTTGTAAAAACTTCAATCTGCAAGATAAGTGCAGAACAACTTGTATTTTCTTTACAAAATCCATCTCCCATTCCAAAAGAGGAGAATCTAGAAGAAGACCTAAATGGATGGAAGACCTGGCTAATTGACGTCAAGAAGTTTTACGAAGGAGTGTGTTGAACAAGATGTAAAACCATTTCCTGTTTTCTCCAGAAGCAACGTGCAGATGAAGAATGAAGTCCAAGAAAACGATCCCAAATGAAACATCGCCTCACATCATGAAGAAGAAGAAGTAAAACATAAATGAAAATATACAAAAAAGGAAAAAGTTATAAAACAAAATTAAATAACGTTCACTTATATTTAATTTTATTTTCTTCTGGGGGAACGCTATGTGTCGCCCCTGTCAACACATACTTTATCAAGCATAGAACTATTCAATCTGTATTGTATTAATCTATTTTGGAATATTTTCTTTAAAAATGTGTTATGGTTAATGTTACAATAGGAAATGAATTGTTTAACTTAAATCAGAAGAAATGTTGAAACTATGGAAATATAAGACAACTATGTAATAACCATGGTAAATTCTAAACAAAATTGTGATATAAAAGAGCTAGACTTTTGTAAGTCTACGGGACATTCTCCTGGTTGCCGAAAGGCTGATGGTTCAGGGGACGTTGGGTAATATCTTGCTTCAATCTTGGGATTGGCTGGTGTACTTGTACTCCATTTGGCAGATATTCCACAAACCCAACTCTGAATAAGGCGTTCTCCTGCATCATCAAAAAGACCAGGGTTATAAACTTCGGTACAACTAATAGGTTTAGGCCTACAAGTTGTACCGGGTGAATTGTCTGTTTGGAAAAGTGTTTGTGTAACATCGGAAGTTTAAATAAATCTTTGAATAAAAAGTCTTAAAGATCTTTCAGTTCAAACCTATATAGGTGATAATTAAAAATAAATCCTGCACCACAGACCTCGCAAGGGCATGGTACTTCTAACCCTAAGAAGCCTTAGATAAGTCCGATAAAAGGGCTGTAACTGGACTAACATAAAGAAGGTGCGTGTCAGTGATTTTTTGCGACCGTGTCCAGGACCATCGAAGCAACCACCTGTGGATCTTCGTGGCCCAGCAGAAGAAGAAGAAACCTGTTCCAGAAACAGAAGAAGCAAAGATGATAGGTTCCCAGAGACCTTTGACCAGGCAGCAAAAGGAGAGACTCGATGCTGCATGAATAAAGGAAAGAAGGAGGAAACCTTATTACCATTCTCAGGCTGTAGCAGATACGTTCATGAAAGTTGTGCACATAAAACTCCAGGATCTGACGTAGCTGCGGAGGTAGACGTCAAATGTAGACAGTGCGTGGAAAAACAAGTTACGCCAACCCCAACACGTGATAATTGGAGGGAAATGATGATCTCTTTTATGACTGATTTTAAGAAAGAGAAAGAAGCAGAAAGAGAACAAAGATTAAAAGAAAAAGAAGAAGAAAAAGAGCAAGGATTAAAGGACCAGGAAGAAAATGACCAAAAGTTTACACGTTTGATCGCAAAGTTGGGTGAACGAGATATGGAACAGAAAGCAGAGAGAGAAAGAGAACGAGAAATGAGTGCCCAAAAGTTTGCACGTTTGATCGAAAAGTTGGGTGAAAGAGATGCTGAACAAAAAGCAGAAAGAGAAAGGGAACGAGAAATGAGTAAGAAAATGTTTGAAGATTTTAAAATAAGTCTAGGAAAAGAAATATCCGAAGCGATAGCTGAAATCAGAAAAGAGAGAGACGAAAAATATGAAGAACTGGTGGAAAGAAGGAGAGAAGATCGGCAGATAGATGATGACCGTTTTAAACAGCTACAAGAAAGTTTGAACCAAGAAATAAAGAATCGAGAGTTCAAGGATAATGTAAACTGCGGTTTGCTAACCGAGCTGAATGAAAGTCAGAGGGAAATATCTTTAAATTTGGAAGGTGAAATAAGAAAAACGAAAGAGGTCCAAACACAAGTGGAAATTATAAAAACATTAAACTCAAAGTTGGAGACCTTACAGCTAGGCAAGGAGAATAGGATTGAAGAGATGGAAACTCTGCCAAAGAAGATATGTGTAAGAACCTCTGGCTCCTCACATCCTTCCAGTTCCGAATCTCCCGAACATTCTGAACCATGCCAAAGAAAGAAACGAAGAAGGAGTGGCAGAATGAGACGAACTAGAGACTATGCTACGGAAAAAATGGTAGAAGATAATTTCTACTTAAACCATTCATCCAATCGAATTCTCCGAATGTCTGACGTCAATTCCCTCACCAAGTTTAATGGAGAAATAAATTCAGTATCTGCTGAGAGGTACCTGGAGGAGATAAATACTTATATGGATTTAATGAAAATGCCCATGACGTATCGACTAAAATTCCTCCCTTCGCTAATGGTGGGTAAAGCCAAGGCTTGGTTTATGGCAAACGAAAAGAGATGGAAAACCTTTGAACATTTCCGCTCTGCATTTAGAATGCAATACGCATCACCTGAAGCAAAACAGAGGGAAATGAATGCCCTGAGGAATAAACATTATAGCAAAGGTGCAGGAGGAATATTGCTGGGAGGTATATGCAGCATACTGCAATCTGACGGAAACAATCAACCAATCAGAAGTACTGAACTTAATCATTGGCCAATTACCTTCACGAGTGCGACAGCTGGTACTAACTCGAGATCCCGCCAACATAGACCAACTCACGAATTTCCTGGGAATGTTCGAAGCGTCTGAACAAATGGAAGGATGGAAAGCCGATCACCAACGAACTGATGAACGAAGAAATCCTCAACCTCGAATAAGGAATCTAGAGCTATCCCAGAGGAATGGAGGAGAAGAAGATAAGAGGCCCACACAGATCAACCAAAGGTTTAATGGAAATCTAAGGTTCCAAGGGAAGGATGCCGATAGAAGGACATTGTGGAGTAAGAACCAGAATCAAAGAAACTGGGACCAGGCTCGTGAGAAAGAATGTGGAATACAGACTGACGAAACTCCAGAAGACTGTGCTTTGAACCCTAGAGCACCTGTATGGGAAATTCCTTCCACTATTAAAGCACCTTCTTGGGAATTTCCCTCTACCAGTCGAACCAATTTAAACCAGAGGTCGTTGTAGATGAAGCTCTCCCTTCTACAACGCGACAAAATCTTGATATTTGTGAGAGCGAAGAAGACAAACTAATTACTAATGAAAATTTAGATGTTTTGTATCTGGATTGTTAATGTTTTCGAAGTAACTGAAAATTGCATCAAAAAGCCAGAAATTCTAATAGAAGTTTTAGGATTAAAAATAAGATGTACTTTGGATACAGGAAGTGAATGCACAGTCATGAATTATAATGTTTGGGTAAAGCTCCGAGAGAGATTACCAGGCTTGAAACTGCAAAGATGTCCAGGAATAAGGTTAAAGGATTTTGTTGGACATGAGAGGTCCCGTATTGTTGGATGCCGAACCATTCTTTTTGAAATTGCAGGACACACTTTTGAAGATCAAGTCTACGTAGGAAAGAATTTAGAGGCAGATTTGTTATTTGGATATCCCTTCTTCAAAAGATACAAAGTCAATTTGGATGCAGGTGCCAACAAATTATATTTAAAGGAGAAGGGACAAGTCGTTGAAGAAAGTTTGATTCCAGATGACCAAGAATATAGTTTTGAAGCAATTAATGGTAAGACTTCGTGTGTTAAACTGTCGATGGCTGAAAGGGAATCGCATTCAGACAATAGGTCCGCCCCCGAGGAAGATATAAGAAAGAAGACTTTCGCTCCAGAGTTGCTGAATCAAGAAGATGAGGAGGAACTACACTGCCCATTATTTTCTGACAAACAGGGACTTGTAAAAACTTCAATCTGCAAGATAAGTGCAGAACAACCTGTATTTTCTTTACAAAATCCATCTCCCATTCCAAAAGAGGAGAATCTAGAAGAAGACCTAAATGGATGGAAGACCTGGCTAATTGACGTCAAGAAGTTTTACGAAGGAGTGTGTTGAACAAGATGTAAAACCATTTAATGTTTTCTCCAGAAGCAACGTGCAGATGAAGAATGAAGTCCAAGAAAACGATCCCAAATGAAACATCGCCTCACATCATGAAGAAGAAGAAGTAAAACATAAATGAAAATATACAAAAAAGGAAAAAGTTATAAAACAAAATTAAATAACGTTCACTTATATTTAATTTTATTTTCTTCTGGGGGAACGCTATGTGTCGCCCCTGTCAACACATACTTTATCAAGCATAGAACTATTCAATCTGTATTGTATTAATCTATGTTGGAATATTTTCTTTAAAAATGTGTTATGGTTAATGTTACAATAGGAAATGAATTGTTTAACTTAAATCAGAAGAAATGTTGAAACTATGGAAATATAAGACAACTATGTAATAACCATGGTAAATTCTAAACAAAATTGTGATATAAAAGAGCTAGACTTTTGTAAGTCTACGGGACATTCTCCTGGTTGCCGAAAGGCTGATGGTTCAGGGGACGTTGGGTAATATCTTGCTTCAATCTTGGGATTGGCTGGTGTACTTGTACTCCATTTGGCAGATATTCCACAAACCCAACTCTGAATAAGGCGTTCTCCTGCATCATCAAAAAGACCAGGGTTATAAACTTCGGTACAACTAATAGGTTTAGGCCTACAAGTTGTACCGGGTGAATTGTCTGTTTGGAAAAGTGTTTGTGTAACATCGGAAGTTTAAATAAATCTTTGAATAAAAAGTCTTAAAGATCTTTCATTTCAAACCTATCTAGGTGATAATTAAAAATAAATCCTGCACCACAGACCTCGCAAGGGCTTGGTCCTTCTAACTCTAAGAAGCCTTAGAGAAGTCCGATAAAAGGGCTGTAACTGGACTAACATAAAGGAGGTGCGTGTCAGTGATTTTTGGCGACCGTGTCCAGGACCATCGAAGCAACCACCTGTGGATCTTCGTGGCCCAGCAGAAGAAGAAGAAGGCTGTCCCAGAAACAGAAGAAGCAAAGATGATAGGTTCCCAGAGACTTTTGACCAGGCAGCAAAAGGAGAGACTCGATGCTGCATGAATAAAGAAAAGAAGGAGGAAACCTTATTACCATTCTCAGGCTGTAGCAGATACGTTCATGGAAGTTGTGCACATAAAACTCCAGGATCTGACGTAGCTGCGGAGGTAGACGTCAAATGTAGACAGTGCGTGGAAAAACAAGTTACGCCAACCCCAACACGTGATAATTGGAGGGAAATGATGATCTCTTTTATGACTGATTTTAAGAAAGAGAAAGAAGCAGAAAGAGAACAAAGATTAAAAGAAAAAGAAGAAGAAAAAGAGCAAGGATTAAAGGACCAGGAAGAAAATGACCAAAAGTTTACACGTTTGATCGCAAAGTTGGGTGAACGAGATATGGAACAGAAAGCAGAGAGAGAAAGAGAACGAGAAATGAGTGCCCAAAAGTTTGCACGTTTGATCGAAAAGTTGGGTGAAAGAGATGCTGAACAAAAAGCAGAAAGAGAAAGGGAACGAGAAATGAGTAAGAAAATGTTTGAAGATTTTAAAATAAGTCTAGGAAAAGAAATATCCGAAGCGATAGCTGAAATCAGAAAAGAGAGAGACGAAAAATATGAAGAACTGGTGGAAAGAAGGAGAGAAGATCGGCAGATAGATGATGACCGTTTTAAACAGCTACAAGAAAGTTTGAACCAAGAAATAAAGAATCGAGAGTTCAAGGATAATGTAAACTGCGGTTTGCTAACCGAGCTGAATGAAAGTCAGAGGGAAATATCTTTAAATTTGGAAGGTGAAATAAGAAAAACGAAAGAGGTCCAAACACAAGTGGAAATTATAAAAACATTAAACTCAAAGTTGGAGACCTTACAGCTAGGCAAGGAGAATAGGAATGAAGAGATGGAAACTCTGCCAAAGAAGATATGTGTAAGAACCTCTGGCTCCTCACATCCTTCCAGTTCCGAATCTCCCGAACATTCTGAACCATGCCAAAGAAAGAAACGAAGAAGGAGTGGCAGAATGAGACGAACTAGAGACTATGCTACGGAAAAAATGGTAGATGATAATTTCTACTTAAACCATTCATCCAATCGAATTCTCCGAATGTCTGACGTCAATTCCCTCACCAAGTTTAATGGAGAAATAAATTCAGTATCTGCTGAGAGGTACCTGGAGGAGATAAATACTTATATGGATTTAATGAAAATGCCCATGACGTATCGACTAAAAGTCCTCCCTTCGCTAATGGTGGGTAAAGCCAAGGCTTGGTTTATGGCAAACGAAAAGAGATGGAAAACCTTTGAACATTTCCGCTCTGCATTTAGAAAGCAATACGCATCACCTGAAGCAAAACAGAGGGAAATGAATGCCATGAGGAATAAACATTATAGCAAAGGTGCAGGAGGAATATTGCTGGGAGGTATATGCAGCATACTGCAATCTGACGGAAACAATCAACCAATCAGAAGTACTGAACTTAATCATTGGCCAATTACCTTCACGAGTGCGACAGCTGGTACTAACTCGAGATCCCGCCAACATAGACCAACTCACGAATTTCTTGGGAAAGTTCGAAGCGTCTGAACAAATGGAAGGATGGAAAGCCGATCACCAACGAACTGATGAACGAAGAAATCCTCAACCTCGAATAAGGAATCTAGAGCTATCCCAGAGGAAAGGAGGAGAAGAAGATAAGAGGCCCACACAGATCAACCAAAGGTTTAATGGAAATCTAAGGTTCCAAAGGAAGGATGCCGATAGAAGGACATTGTGGAGTAAGAACCAGAATCAAAGAAACTGGGACCAGTCTCGTGAGAAAGAATGTGGAATACAGACTGACGAAACTCCAGAAGACTGTGCTTTGAACCCTAGAGCACCTGTATGGGAAATTCCTTCCACTATTAAAGCACCTTCTTGGGAATTTCCCTCTACCAGTCGAACAAATTTAAACCAGAGGTCGTTGTAGATGAAGCTCTCCCTTCTACAACGCGACACAATCTTGATATTTGTGAGAGCGAAGAAGACAAACTAATTACTAATGAAAATTTAGATGTTTTGTATCTGGATTGTTTAATGTTTTCGAAGTAACTGAAAATTGCATCAAGAAGCCAGAAATTCTAATAGAAGTTTTAGGATTAAAAATAAGATGTACTTTGGATACAGGAAGTGAATGCACAGTCTTGAATTATAATGTTTGGGTAAAGCTCCGAGAGAGATTACCAGGCTTGAAACTGCAAAGATGTCCAGGAATAAGGTTAAAGGATTTTGTTGGACATGAGAGGTCCCGTATTGTAGGATGCCGAACCATTCTTTTTGAAATTGCAGGACACACTTTTGAAGATCAAGTCTACGTAGGAAAGAATTTAGAGGCAGATTTGTTATTTAGATATCCCTTCTTCAAAAGATACAAAGTCAATTTGGATGCAGGTGCCAACAAATTATATTTAAAGGAGAAGGGACAAGTCGTTGAAGAAAGTTTGATTCCAGATGACCAAGAATATAGTTTTGAAGCAATTAATGGTAAGACTTCGTGTGTTAAACTGTCGATGGCTGAAAGGGAATCGCATTCAGACAATAGGTCCGCCGCCGAGGAAGATATAAGAAAGAAGACTTTCGCTCCAGAGTTGCTGAATCAAGAAGATGAGGAGGAACTTCACTGCCCATTATTTTCTGACAAACAGGTACTTGTAAAAACTTCAATCTGCAAGATAAGTGCAGAACAACTTGTATTTTCTTTACAAAATCCATCTCCCATTCCAAAAGAGGAGAATCTAGAAGAAGACCTAAATGGATGGAAGACCTTGCTAATTGACGTCAAGAAGTTTTACGAAGGAGTGTGTTGAACAAGATGTAAAACCATTTCCTGTTTTCTCCAGAAGCAACGTTCAGATGAAGAATGAAGTCCAAGAAAACGATCCCAAATGAAACATCGCCTCACATCATGAAGAAGAAGAAGTAAAACAAAAATGAAAATATACAAAAAAGGAAAAAGTTATAAAACAAAATTAAAAAACGTTCACTTATATTTAATTTTATTTTCTTCTGGGGGAACGCTATGTGTCGCCCCTGTCAACACATGCTTTATCAAGCATAGTACTATTCAATCTGTATTGTAATAATCTATGTTGGAATATTTTTTTTAAAAAAGTGTTATCGTTTATGTTACAATAGGAAATGATTTGTTTAACTTAAATCAGAAGAAATGTTCAAACTATGGAAATATAAGACAACTATGTAATAACCATGGTAAATTCTAAACAAAATTGTGATATAAAAGAGCTTGACTTTTGTAAGTCTACGGGACATTCTCCTGGTTGCCGAAAGGCTGATAGTTCAGGGGACGTTGGGTAATATCTTGCTTCAAACTTGGGATTGGCTGGTGTACTTGTACTCCATTTGGCAGATATTCCACAAACCCAACTCTGAATAAGGCGTTCTCCTGCATCATCAAAAAGACCAGGGTTATAAACTTCGGTACAACTAATAGGTTTAGGCCTACAAGTTGTACCGGGTGAATTGTCTGTTTGGAAAGTGTTTGTGTAACATCGGAAGTTTAAATAAATCTTTGAATAAAAAGTCTTAAAGATCTTTCAGTTCAAACCTATATAGGTGATAATTAAAAATAAATCCTGCACCACAGACCTCGCAAGGGCTTGGTACTTCTAACCCTAAGAAGCCTTAGATAAGTCCGATAAAAGGGCTGTAACTGGACTAACATAAAGAAGGTGCGTGTCAGTGATTTTTGGCGACCGTGTCCAGGACCATCGAAGCAACCACCTGTGGATCTTCGTGGCCCAGCAGAAGAAGAAGAAACCTGTTCCAGAAACAGAAGAAGCAAAGATGATAGGTTCCCAGAGACCTTTGACCAGGCAGCAAAAGGAGAGACTCGATGCTGCATGAATAAAGGAAAGAAGAAGGAAACCTTATTACCATTCTCAGGCTGTAGCAGATACGTTCATGAAAGTTGTGCACATAAAACTCCAGGATCTGACGTAGCTGCGGAGGTAGACGTCAAATGTAGACAGTGCGTGGAAAAACAAGTTACGCCAACCCCAACACGTGATAATTGGAGGGAAATGATGATCTCTTTTATGACTGATTTTAAGAAAGAGAAAGAAGCAGAAAGAGAACAAAGATTAAAAGAAAAAGAAGAAGAAAAAGAGCAAGGATTAAAGGACCAGGAAGAAAATGACCAAAAGTTTACACGTTTGATCGAAAAGTTGGGTGAACGAGATATGGAACAGAAAGCAGAGAGAGAAAGAGAACGAGAAATGAGTGACCAAAAGTTTGCACGTTTGATCGAAAAGTTGGGTGAAAGAGATGCTGAACAAAAAGCAGAAAGAGAAAGGGAACGAGAAATGAGTAAGAAAATGTTTGAAGATTTTAAAATAAGTCTAGGAAAAGAAATATCCGAAGCGATAGCTGAAATCAGAAAAGAGAGAGACGAAAAATATGAAGAACTGGTGGAAAGAAGGAGAGAAGATCGGCAGATAGATGATGACCGTTTTAAACAGCTACAAGAAAGTTTGAACCAAGAAATAAAGAATCGAGAGTTCAAGGATAATGTAAACTGCGGTTTGCTAACCGAGCTGAATGAAAGTCAGAGGGAAATATCTTTAAATTTGGAAGGTGAAATAAGAAAAACGAAAGAGGTCCAAACACAAGTGGAAATTATAAAAACATTAAACTCAAAGTTGGAGACCTTACAGCTAGGCAAGGAGAATAGGATTGAAGTGATGGAAACTCTGCCAAAGAAGATATGTGTAAGAACCTCTGGCTCCTCACATCCTTCCAGTTCCGAATCTCCCGAACATTCTGAACCATGCCAAAGAAAGAAACGAAGAAGGAGTGGCAGAATGAGACGAACTAGAGACTATGCTACGGAAAAAATGGTAGAATATAATTTCTACTTAAACCATTCATCCAATCGAATTCTCCGAATGTCTGACGTCAATTCCCTCACCAAGTTTAATGGAGAAATAAATTCAGTATCTGCTGAGAGGTACCTGGAGGAGATAAATACTTATATGGATTTAATGAAAATGCCCATGACGTATCGACTAAAATTCCTCCCTTCGCTAATGGTGGGTAAAGCCAAGGCTTGGTTTATGGCAAACGAAAAGAGATGGAAAACCTTTGAACATTTCCGCTCTGCATTTAGAATGCAATACGCATCACCTGAAGCAAAACAGAGGGAAATGAATGCCCTGAGGATTAAACATTATAGCAAAGGTGCAGGAGGAATATTGCTGGGAGGTATATGCAGCATACTGCAATCTGACGGAAACAATCAACCAATCAGAAGTGCTGAACTTAATCATTGGCCAATTACCTTCACGAGTGCGACAGCTGGTACTAAATCGAGATCCCGCCAACATAGACCAACTCACGAATTTCCTGGGAATGTTCGAAGCGTCTGAACAAATGGAAGGATGGAAAGCCGATCACCAACGAACTGATGAACGAAGAAATCCTCAACCTCGAATAAGGAATCTAGAGCTATCCCAGAGGAATGGAGGAGAAGAAGATAAGAGGCCCACACAGATCAACCAAAGGTTTAATGGAAATCTAAGGTTCCAAGGGAAGGATGCCGATAGAAGGACATTGTGGAGTAAGAACCAGAATCAAAGAAACTGGGACCAGGCTCGTGAGAAAGAATGTGGAATACAGACTGACGAAACTCCAGAAGACTGTGCTTTGAACCCTAGAGCACCTGTATGGGAAATTCCTTCCACTATTAAAGCACCTTCTTGGGAATTTCCCTCTACCAGTCGAACCAATTTAAACCAGAGGTCGTTGTAGATGAAGCTCTCCCTTCTACAACGCGACAAAATCTTGATATTTGTGAGAGCGAAGAAGACAAACTAATTACTAATGAAAATTTAGATGTTTTGTATCTGGATTGTTAATGTTTTCGAAGTAACTGAAAATTGCATCAAAAAGCCAGAAATTCTAATAGAAGTTTTAGGATTAAAAATAAGATGTACTTTGGATACAGGAAGTGAATGCACAGTCATGAATTATTATGTTTGGGTAAAGCTCCGAGAGAGATTACCAGGCTTGAAACTGCAAAGATGTCCAGGAATAAGGTTAAAGGATTTTGTTGGACATGAGAGGTCCCGTATTGTAGGATGCCGAACCATTCTTTTTGAAATTGCAGGACACACTTTTGAAGATCAAGTCTACGTAGGAAAGAATTTAGAGGCAGATTTGTTATTTGGATATCCCTTCTTCAAAAGATACAAAGTCAATTTGGATGCAGGTGCCAACAAATTATATTTAAAGGAGAAGGGACAAGTCGTTGAAGAAAGTTTGATTCCAGATGACCAAGAATATAGTTTTGAAGCAATTAATGGTAAGACTTCGTGTGTTAAACTGTCGATGGCTGAAAGGGAATCGCATTCAGACAATAGGTCCGCCGCCGAGGAAGATATAAGAAAGAAGACTTTCGCTCCAGAGTTGCTGAATCAAGAAGATCAGGAGGAACTACACTGCCCATTATTTTCTGACAAACAGGGACTTGTAAAAACTTCAATCTGCAAGATAAGTGCAGAACAACCTGTATTTTCTTTACAAAATCCATCTCCCATTCCAAAAGAGGAGAATCTAGAAGAAGACCTAAATGGATGGAAGACCTGGCTAATTGACGTCAAGAAGTTTTACGAAGGAGTGTGTTGAACAAGATGTAAAACCATTTCCTGTTTTCTCCAGAAGCAACGTGCAGATGAAGAATGAAGTCCAAGAAAACGATCCCAAATGAAACATCGCCTCACATCATGAAGAAGAAGAAGTAAAACATAAATGAAAATATACAAAAAAGGAAAAAGTCATAAAACAAAATTAAATAACGTTCACTTATATTTAATTTTATTTTCTTCTGGGGGAACGCTATGTGTCGCCCCTGTCAACACATACTTTATCAAGCATAGAACTATTCAATCTGTATTGTATTAATCTATGTTGGAATATTTTCTTTAAAAATGTGTTATGGTTAATGTTACAATAGGAAATGAATTGTTTAACTTAAATCAGAAGAAATGTTGAAACTATGGAAATATAAGACAACTATGTAATAACCATGGTAAATTCTAAACAAAATTGTGATATAAAAGAGCTAGACTTTTGTAAGTCTACGGGACATTCTCCTGGTTGCCGAAAGGCTGATGGTTCAGGGGACGTTGGGTAATATCTTGCTTCAATCTTGGGATTGGCTGGTGTACTTGTACTCCATTTGGCAGATATTCCACAAACCCAACTCTGAATAAGGCGTTCTCCTGCATCATCAAAAAGACCAGGGTTATAAACTTCGGTACAACTAATAGGTTTAGGCCTACAAGTTGTACCGGGTGAATTGTCTGTTTGGAAAAGTGTTTGTGTAACATCGGAAGTTTAAATAAATCTTTGAATAAAAAGTCTTAAAGATCTTTCATTTCAAACCTATATAGGTGATAATTAAAAATAAATCCTGCACCACAGACCTCGCAAGGGCTTGGTCCTTCTAACCCTAAGAAGCCTTAGAGAAGTCCGATAAAATGGCTGTAACTGGACTAACATAAAGAAGGTGCGTGTCAGTGATTTTTGGCGACCGTGTCCAGGACCATCGAAGCAACCACCTGTGGATCTTCGTGGCCCAGCAGAAGAAGAAGAAGCCTGTTCCAGAAACAGAAGAAGAAGCCTATTCCAGAAACAGAAGAAGCAAAGATGATAGGTTCCCAGAGAGCTTTGACCAGGCAGCAAAAGGAGAGACTCGATGCTGCATGAATAAAGAAAAGAAGGAGGAAACCTTATTACCATTCTCAGGCTGTAGCAGATACGTTCCTGGAAGTTGTGCACATAAAACTCCAGGATCTGACGTAGCTGCGGAGGTAGACGTCAAATGTAGACAGTGCGTGGAAAAACAAGTTACGCCAACCCCAACACGTGATAATTGGAGGGAAATGATGATCTCTTTTATGACTGATTTTAAGAAAGAGAAAGAAGCAGAAAGAGAACAAAGATTAAAAGAAAAAGAAGAAGAAAAAGAGCAAGGATTAAAGGACCAGGAAGAAAATGACCAAAAGTTTACACGTTTGATCGAAAAGTTGGGTGAACGAGATATGGAACAGAAAGCAGAGAGAGAAAGAGAACGAGAAATGAGTGCCCAAAAGTTTGCACGTTTGATCGAAAAGTTGGGTGAAAGAGATGCTGAACAAAAAGCAGAAAGAGAAAGGGAACGAGAAATGAGTAAGAAAATGTTTGAAGATTTTAAAATAAGTCTAGGAAAAGAAATATCCGAATCGATAGCTGAAATCAGAAAAGAGAGATACGAAAAATATGAAGAACTGGTGGAAAGAAGGAGAGAAGATCGGCAGATAGATGATGACCGTTTTAAACAGCTACAAGAAAGTTTGAACCAAGAAATAAAGAATCGAGAGTTCAAGGATAATGTAAACTGCGGTTTGCTAACCGAGCTGAATGAAAGTCAGAGGGAAATATCTTTAAATTTGGAAGGTGAAATAAGAAAAACGAAAGAGGTCCAAACACAAGTGGAAATTATAAAAACATTAAACTCAAAGTTGGAGACCTTACAGCTAGGCAAGGAGAATAGGAATGAAGAGATGGAAACTCTGCCAAAGAAGATATGTGTAAGAACCTCTGGCTCCTCACATCCTTCCAGTTCCGAATCTCCCGAACATTCTGAACCATGCCAAAGAAAGAAACGAAGAAGGAGTGGCAGAATGAGACGAACTAGAGACTATGCTACGGAAAAAATGGTAGAAGATAATTTCTACTTAAACCATTCATCCAATCGAATTCTCCGAATGTCTGACGTCAATTCCCTCACCAAGTTTAATGGAGAAATAAATTCAGTATCTGCTGAGAGGTACCTGGAGGAGATAAATACTTATATGGATTTAATGAAAATGCCCATGACGTCTCGACTAAAAGTCCTCCCTTCGCTAATGGTGGTTAAAGCCAAGGCTTGGTTTATGGCAAACGAAAAGAGATGGAAAACCTTTGAACATTTCCGCTCTGCATTTAGAAAGCAATACGCATCACCTGAAGCAAAACAGAGGGAAATGAATGCCCTGAGGAATAAACATTATACCAAAGGTGCAGGGTTATCATTGGAGGAATATTGCTGGGAGGTATATGCAGCATACTGCAATCTGACGGAAACAATCAACCAATCAGAAGTACTGAACTTAATCATTGGCCAATTACCTTCACGAGTGCGACAGCTGGTACTAACTCGAGATCCCGCCAACATAGACCAACTCACGAATATCCTGGGAAAGTTCGAAGCGTCTGAACAAATGGAAGGATGGAAAGCCGATCACCAACAAACTGATGAACGAAGAAATCCTCAACTTCGAATAAAGAATCTAGAGCTGTCCCAGAGGAATGGAGGAAAAGAAGATAAGAGGCCCACACAGATCAACCAAAGGTTTAATGGAAATCTAAGGTTCCAAAGGAAGGATGCCGATAGAAGGACATTGTGGAGTAAGAACCAGAATCAAAGAAACTGGGACCAGTCTCGTGAGAAAGAATGTGGAATACAGACTGACGGAACTCCAGAAGACTGTGCTTTGAACCCTAGAGCACCTGTATGGGAAATTCCTTCAACTATTAAAGCACCTTCTTGGGAAATTCCCTCTACCAGTCGAACCAATTTAAACCAGAGGTCGTTGTAGATGAAGCTCTCCCTTCTACAACGCGACACAATCTTGATATTTGTGAGAGCGAAGAAGACAAACTAATTACTAATGAAAATTTAGATGTTTTGTATCTGGATTGTTTAATGTTTTCGAAGTAACTGAAAATTGCATCAAGAAGCCAGAAATTCTAATAGAAGTTTTAGGATTAAAAATAAGATGTACTTTGGATACAGGAAGTGAATGCACAGTCATGAATTATAATGTTTGGGTAAAGCTCCGAGAGAGATTACCAGGCTTGAAACTGCAAAGATGTCCAGGAATAAGGTTAAAGGATTTTGTTGGACATGAGAGGTCCCGTATTGTAGGATGCCGAACCATTCTTTTTGAAATTGCAGGACACACTTTTGAAGATCAAGTCTACGTAGGAAAGAATTTAGAGGCAGATTTGTTATTTGGATATCCCTTCTTCAAAAGATACAAAGTCAATTTGGATGCAGGTGCCAACAAATTATATTTAAAGGAGAAGGGACAAGTCGTTGAAGAAAGTTTGATTCCAGATGACCAAGAATATAGTTTTGAAGCAATTAATGGTAAGACTTCGTGTGTTAAACTGTCGATGGCTGAAAGGGAATCGCATTCAGACAATAGGTCCGCCGCCGAGGAAGATATAAGAAAGAAGGCTTTCGCTCCAGAGTTGCTGAATCAAGAAGATGAGGAGGAACTACACTGCCCATTATTTTCTGACAAACAGGGACTTGTAAAAACTTCAATCTGCAAGATAAGTGCAGAGCAACCTGTATTTTCTTTACAAAATCCATCTCCCATTCCAAAAGAGGAGAATCTAGAAGAAGACCTAAATGGATGGAAGACCTGGCTAATTGACGTCAAGAAGTTTTACGAAGGAGTGTGTTGAACAAGATGTAAAACCATTTCCTGTTTTCTCCAGAAGCAACGTGCAGATGAAGAATGAAGTCCAAGAAAACGATCCCAAATGAAACATCGCCTCACATCATGAAGAAGAAGAAGTAAAACAAAAATGAAAATATACAAAAAAGGAAAAAAGTTATAAAACAAAATTAAATAACGTTCACTTATATTTAATTTTATTTTCTTCTGGGGGAACGCTATGTGTCGCCCCTGTCAACACATACTTTATCAAGCATAGTACTATTCAATCTGTATTTTATTAATCTATGTTGGAATATTTTCTTTAAAAAATGTGTTATTGTTAATGTTACAATAGGAAATGAATTGTTTAACTTAAATCAGAAGAAATGTTGAAACTATGGAAATATAAGACAACTATGTAATAACCATGGTAAATTCTAAACAAAATTGTGATATAAAAGAGCTAGACTTTTGTAAGTCTACGGGACATTCTCCTGGTTGCCGAAAGGCTGATGGTTCAGGGGACGTTGGGTAATATCTTGCTTCAATCTTGGGATTGGCTGGTGTACTTGTACTCCATTTGGCAGATATTCCACAAACCCAACTCTGAATAAGGCGTTCTCCTGCATCATCAAAAAGACCAGGGTTATAAACTTCGGTACAACTAATAGGTTTAGGCCTACAAGTTGTACCGGGTGAATTGTCTGTTTGGAAAAGTGTTTGTGTAACATCGGAAGTTTAAATAAATCTTTGAATAAAAAGTCTTAAAGATCTTTCATATCAAACCTATATAGGTGATAATTAAAAATAAATCCTGCACCACAGACCTCGCAAGGGCTTGGTCCTTCTAACTCTAAGAAGCCTTAGAGAAGTCCGATAAAAGGGCTGTAACTGGACTAACATAAAAAAGGTGCGTGTCAGTGATTTTTGGCGACCGTGTCCAGGACCATCGAAGCAACCACCTGTGGATCTTCGTGGCCTAGCAAAAGAAGAAGAAGCCTGTTCCAGAAACAGAAGAAGAAGCCTATTCCAGAAACAGAAGAAGCAAAGATGATAGGTTCCCAGAGACCTTTGACCAGGCAGCAAAAGGAGGGACTCGATGCTGCATGAATAAAGAAAAGAAGGAGGAAACCTTATTACCATTCTCAGGCTGTAGCAGATACGTTCCTGGAAGTTGTGTACATAAAACTCCAGGATCTGACGTAGCTGCGGAGGTAGACGTCAAATGTAGACAGTGCGTGGAAAAACAAGTTACGCCAACCCCAACACGTGATAATTGGAGGGAAATGATGATCTCTTTTATGACTGATTTTAAGAAAGAGAAAGAAGCAGAAAGAGAACAAAGATTAAAAGAAAAAGAAGAAGAAAAAGAGCAAGGATTAAAGGACCAGGAAGAAAATGACCAAAAGTTTACACGTTTGATCGAAAAGTTGGGTGAACGAGATATGGAACAGAAAGCAGAGAGAGAAAGAGAACGAGAAATGAGTGCCCAAAAGTTTGCACGTTTGATCGAAAAGTTGGGTGAAAGAGATGCTGAACAAAAAGCAGAAAGAGAAAGGGAACGAGAAATGAGTAAGAAAATGTTTGAAGATTTTAAAATAAGTCTAGGAAAAGAAATATCCGAAGCGATAGCTGAAATCAGAAAAGAGAGAGACGAAAAATATGAAGAACTGGTGGAAAGAAGGAGAGAAGATCGGCAGATAGATGATGACCGTTTTAAACAGCTACAAGAAAGTTTGAACCAAGAAATAAAGAATCGAGAGTTCAAGGATAATGTAAACTGCGGTTTGCTAACCGAGCTGAATGAAAGTCAGAGGGAAATATCTTTAAATTTGGAAGGTGAAATAAGAAAAACGAAAGAGGTCCAAACACAAGTGGAAATTATAAAAACATTAAACTCAAAGTTGGAGACCTTACAGCTAGGCAAGGAGAATAGGAATGAAGAGATGGAAACTCTGCCAAAGAAGATATGTGTAAGAACCTCTGGCTCCTCACATCCTTCCAGTTCCGAATCTCCCGAACATTCTGAACCATGCCAAAGAAAGAAACGAAGAAGGAGTGGCAGAATGAGACGAACTAGAGACTATGCTACGGAAAAAATGGTAGAAGATAATTTCTACTTAAACCATTCATCCAATCGAATTCTCCGAATGTCTGACGTCAATTCCCTCACCAAGTTTAATGGAGAAATAAATTCAGTATCTGCTGAGAGGTACCTGGAGGAGATAAATACTTATATGGATTTAATGAAAATGCCCATGACGTATCGACTAAAATTCCTCCCTTCGCTAATGGTGGGTAAAGCCAAGGCTTGGTTTATGGCAAACGAAAAGAGATGGAAAACCTTTGAACATTTCCGCTCTGCATTTAGAATGCAATACGCATCACCTGAAGCAAAACAGAGGGAAATGAATGCCCTGAGGATTAAACATTATAGCAAAGGTGCAGGAGGAATATTGCTGGGAGGTATATGCAGCATACTGCAATCTGACGGAAACAATCAACCAATCAGAAGTGCTGAACTTAATCATTGGCCAATTACCTTCACGAGTGCGACAGCTGGTACTAACTCGAGATCCCGCCAACATAGACCAACTCACGAATTTCCTGGGAATGTTCGAAGCGTCTGAACAAATGGAAGGATGGAAAGCCGATCACCAACGAACTGATGAACGAAGAAATCCTCAACCTCGAATAAGGAATCTAGAGCTATCCCAGAGGAATGGAGGAGAAGAAGATAAGAGGCCCACACAGATCAACCAAAGTTTTAATGGAAATCTAAGGTTCCAAGGGAAGGATGCCGATAGAAGGACATTGTGGAGTAAGAACCAGAATCAAAGAAACTGGGACCAGGCTCGTGAGAAAGAATGTGGAATACAGACTGACGAAACTCCAGAAGACTGTGCTTTGAACCCTAGAGCACCTGTATGGGAAATTCCTTCCACTATTAAAGCACCTTCTTGGGAATTTCCCTCTACCAGTCGAACCAATTTAAACCAGAGGTCGTTGTAGATGAAGCTCTCCCTTCTACAACGCGACAAAATCTTGATATTTGTGAGAGCGAAGAAGACAAACTAATTACTAATGAAAATTTAGATGTTTTGTATCTGGATTGTTAATGTTTTCGAAGTAACTGAAAATTGCATCAAAAAGCCAGAAATTCTAATAGAAGTTTTAGGATTAAAAATAAGATGTACTTTGGATACAGGAAGTGAATGCACAGTCATGAATTATAATGTTTGGGTAAAGCTCCGAGAGAGATTACCAGGCTTGAAACTGCAAAGATGTCCAGGAATAAGGTTAAAGGATTTTGTTGGACATGAGAGGTCCCGTATTGTTGGATGCCGAACCATTCTTTTTGAAATTGCAGGACACACTTTTGAAGATCAAGTCTACGTAGGAAAGAATTTAGAGGCAGATTTGTTATTTGGATATCCCTTCTTCAAAAGATACAAAGTCAATTTGGATGCAGGTGCCAACAAATTATATTTAAAGGAGAAGGGACAAGTCGTTGAAGAAAGTTTGATTCCAGATGACCAAGAATATAGTTTTGAAGCAATTAATGGTAAGACTTCGTGTGTTAAACTGTCGATGGCTGAAAGGGAATCGCATTCAGACAATAGGTCCGCCGCCGAGGAAGATATAAGAAAGAAGACTTTCGCTCCAGAGTTGCTGAATCAAGAAGATGAGGAGGAACTACACTGCCCATTATTTTCTGACAAACAGGGACTTGTAAAAACTTCAATCTGCAAGATAAGTGCAGAACAACCTGTATTTTCTTTACAAAATCCATCTCCCATTCCAAAAGAGGAGAATCTAGAAGAAGACCTAAATGGATGGAAGACCTGGCTAATTGACGTCAAGAAGTTTTACGAAGGAGTGTGTTGAACAAGATGTAAAACCATTTCCTGTTTTCTCCAGAAGCAACGTGCAGATGAAGAATGAAGTCCAAGAAAACGATCCCAAATGAAACATCGCCTCACATCATGAAGAAGAAGAAGTAAAACATAAATGAAAATATACAAAAAAGGAAAAAGTTATAAAACAAAATTAAATAACGTTCACTTATATTTAATTTTATTTTCTTCTGGGGGAACGCTATGTGTCGCCCCTGTCAACACATACTTTATCAAGCATAGAACTATTCAATCTGTATTGTATTAATCTATGTTGGAATATTTTCTTTAAAAATGTGTTATGGTTAATGTTACAATAGGAAATGAATTGTTTAACTTAAATCAGAAGAAATGTTGAAACTATGGAAATATAAGACAACTATGTAATAACCATGGTAAATTCTAAACAAAATTGTGATATAAAAGAGCTAGACTTTTGTAAGTCTACGGGACATTCTCCTGGTTGCCGAAAGGCTGATGGTTCAGGGGACGTTGGGTAATATCTTGCTTCAATCTTGGGATTGGCTGGTGTACTTGTACTCCATTTGGCAGATATTCCACAAACCCAACTCTGAATAAGGCGTTCTCCTGCATCATCAAAAAGACCAGGGTTATAAACTTCGGTACAACTAATAGGTTTAGGCCTACAAGTTGTACCGGGTGAATTGTCTGTTTGGAAAAGTGTTTGTGTAACATCGGAAGTTTAAATAAATCTTTGAATAAAAAGTCTTAAAGATCTTTCATTTCAAACCTATATAGGTGATAATTAAAAATAAATCCTGCACCACAGACCTCGCAAGGGCTTGGTCCTTCTAACTCTAAGAAGCCTTAGAGAAGTCCGATAAAAGGGCTGTAACTGGACTAACATAAAGAAGGTGCGTGTCAGTGATTTTTGGCGACCGTGTCCAGGACCATCGAAGCAACCACCTGTGGATCTTCGTGGCCCAGCAGAAGAAGAAGAAGCCTGTCCCAGAAACAGAAGAAGCAAAGATGATAGGTTCCCAGAGACTTTTGACCAGGCAGCAAAAGGAGAGACTCGATGCTGCATGAATAAAGAAAAGAAGGAGGAAACCTTATTACCATTCTCAGGCTGTAGCAGATACGTTCATGGAAGTTGTGCACATAAAACTCCAGGATCTGACGTAGCTGCGGAGGTAGACGTCAAATGTAGACAGTGCGTGGAAAAACAAGTTACGCCAACCCCAACACGTGATAATTGGAGGGAAATGATGATCTCTTTTATGACTGATTTTAAGAAAGAGAAAGAAGCAGAAAGAGAACAAAGTTTAAAAGAAAAAGAAGAAGAAAAAGAGCAAGGATTAAAGGACCAGGAAGAAAATGACCAAAAGTTTACACGTTTGATCGCAAAGTTGGGTGAACGAGATATGGATCAGAAAGCAGAGAGAGAAAGAGAACGAGAAATGAGTGCCCAAAAGTTTGCACGTTTGATCGAAAAGTTGGGTGAAAGAGATGCTGAACAAAAAGCAGAAAGAGAAAGGGAACGAGAAATGAGTAAGAAAATGTTTGAAGATTTTAAAATAAGTCTAGGAAAAGAAATATCCGAAGCGATAGCTGAAATCAGAAAAGAGAGAGACGAAAAATATGAAGAACTGGTGGAAAGAAGGAGAGAAGATCGGCAGATAGATGATGACCGTTTTAAACAGCTACAAGAAAGTTTGAACCAAGAAATAAAGAATCGAGAGTTCAAGGATAATGTAAACTGCGGTTTGCTAACCGAGCTGAATGAAAGTCAGAGGGAAATATCTTTAAATTTGGAAGGTGAAATAAGAAAAACGAAAGAGGTCCAAACACAAGTGGAAATTATAAAAACATTAAACTCAAAGTTGGAGACCTTACAGCTAGGCAAGGAGAATAGGAATGAAGAGATGGAAACTCTGCCAAAGAAGATATGTGTAAGAACCTCTGGCTCCTCACATCCTTCCAGTTCCGAATCTCCCGAACATTCTGAACCATGCCAAAGAAAGAAACGAAGAAGGAGTGGCAGAATGAGACGAACTAGAGACTATGCTACGGAAAAAATGGTAGATGATAATTTCTACTTAAACCATTCATCCAATCGAATTCTCCGAATGTCTGACGTCAATTCCCTCACCAAGTTTAATGGAGAAATAAATTCAGTATCTGCTGAGAGGTACCTGGAGGAGATAAATACTTATATGGATTTAATGAAAATGCCCATGACGTATCGACTAAAAGTCCTCCCTTCGCTAATGGTGGGTAAAGCCAAGGCTTGGTTTATGGCAAACGAAAAGAGATGGAAAACCTTTGAACATTTCCGCTCTGCATTTAGAAAGCAATACGCATCACCTGAAGCAAAACAGAGGGAAATGAATGCCCTGAGGAATAAACATTATAGCAAAGGTGCAGGAGGAATATTGCTGGGAGGTATATGCAGCATACTGCAATCTGACGGAAACAATCAACCAATCAGAAGTGCTGAACTTAATCATTGGCCAATTACCTTCACGAGTGCGACAGCTGGTACTAACTCGAGATCCCGCCAACATAGACCAACTCACGAATTTCTTGGGAAAGTTCGAAGCGTCTGAACAAATGGAAGGATGGAAAGCCGATCACCAACGAACTGATGAACGAAGAAATCCTCAACCTGGAATAAGGAATCTAGAGCTATCCCAGAGGAATGGAGGAGAAGAAGATAAGAGGCCCACACAGATCAACCAAAGGTTTAATGGAAATCTAAGGTTCCAAAGGAAGGATGCCGATAGAAGGACATTGTGGAGTAAGAACCAGAATCAAAGAAACTGGGACCAGTCTCGTGAGAAAGAATGTGGAATACAGACTGACGAAACTCCAGAAGACTGTGCTTTGAACCCTAGAGCACCTGTATGGGAAATTCCTTCCACTATTAAAGCACCTTCTTGGGAATTTCCCTCTACCAGTCGAACCAATTTAAACCAGAGGTCGTTGTAGATGAAGCTCTCCCTTCTACAACGCGACAAAATCTTGATATTTGTGAGAGCGAAGAAGACAAACTAATTACTAATGAAAATTTAGATGTTTTGTATCTGGATTGTTTAATGTTTTCGAAGTAACTGAAAATTGCATCAAGAAGCCAGAAATTCTAATAGAAGTTTTAGGATTAAAAATAAGATGTACTTTGGATACAGGAAGTGAATGCACAGTCATGAATTATAATGTTTGGGTAAAGCTCCGAGAGAGATTACCAGGCTTGAAACTGCAAAGTCAATTTGGATGCAGGTGCCAACAAATTATATTTAAAGGAGAAGGGACAAGTCGTTGAAGAAAGTTTGATTCCAGATGACCAAGAATATAGTTTTGAAGCAATTAATGGTAAGACTTCGTGTGTTAAACTGTCGATGGCTGAAAGGGAATCGCATTCAGACAATAGGTCCGCCGCCGAGGAAGATATAAGAAAGAAGACTTTCGCTCCAGAGTTGCTGAATCAAGAAGATGAGGAGGAACTACACTGCCCATTATTTTCTGACAAACAGGGACTTGTAAAAACTTCAACCTGCAAGATAAGTGCAGAACAACCTGTATTTTCTTTACAAAATCCATCTCCCATTCCAAAAGAGGAGAATCTAGAAGAAGACCTAAATGGATGGAAGACCTGGCTAATTGACGTCAAGAAGTTTTACGAAGGAGTGTGTTGAACAAGATGTAAAACCATTTCCTGTTTTCTCCAGAAGCAACGTGCAGATGAAGAATGAAGTCCAAGAAAACGATCCCAAATGAAACATCGCCTCACATCATGAAGAAGAAGAAGTAAAACATAAATGAAAATATACAAAAAAGGAAAAAGTTATAAAACAAAATTAAATAACGTTCACTTATATTTAATTTTATTTTCTTCTGGGGGAACGCTATGTGTCGCCCCTGTCAACACATACTTTATCAAGCATAGAACTATTCAATCTGTATTGTATTAATCTATGTTGGAATATTTTCTTTAAAAATGTGTTATGGTTAATGTTACAATAGGAAATGAATTGTTTAACTTAAATCAGAAGGATGTTGAAACTATGGAAATATGAGACAACTATGTAATAACCATGGTAAATTCTAAACAAAATTGTGATATAAAAGAGCTAGACTTTTGTAAGTCTACGGGACATTCTCCTGGTTGCCGAAAGGCTGATGGTTCAGGGGACGTTGGGTAATATCTTGCTTCAATCTTGGGATTGGCTGGTGTACTTGTACTCCATTTGGCAGATATTCCACAAACCCAACTCTGAATAAGGCGTTCTCCTGCATCATCAAAAAGACCAGGGTTATAAACTTCGGTACAACTAATAGGTTTAGGCCTACAAGTTGTACCGGGTGAATTGTCTGTTTGGAAAAGTGTTTGTGTAACATCGGAAGTTTAAATAAATCTTTGAATAAAAAGTCTTAAAGATCTTTCATTTCAAACCTATATAGGTGATAATTAAAAATAAATCCTGCACCACAGACCTCGCAAGGGCTTGGTCCTTCTAACTCTAAGAAGCCTTAGAGAAGTCCGATAAAAGGGCTGTAACTGGACTAACATAAAGAAGGTGCGTGTCAGTGATTTTTGGCGACCGTGTCCAGGACCATCGAAGCAACCACCTGTGGATCTTCGTGGCCCAGCAGAAGAAGAAGAAGCCTGTTCCAGAAACAGAAGAAGCAAAGATGATAGGTTCCCAGAGACCTTTGACCAGGCAGCAAAAGGAGAGACTCGATGCTGCATGAATAAAGAAAAGAAGGAGGAAACCTTATTACCATTCTCAGGCTGTAGCAGATACGTTCATGAAAGTTGTGCACATAAAACTCCAGGATCTGACGTAGCTGCGGAGGTAGACGTCAAATGTAGACAGTGCGTGGAAAAACAAGTTACGCCAACCCCAACACGTGATAATTGGAGGGAAATGATGATCTCTTTTATGACTGATTTTAAGAAAGAGAAAGAAGCAGAAAGAGAATGATACGGTCCAGGTATTAAGCGTATGGCTACACGGCTTGGTCTTCACGGCCAGAAGAAGATAAATCATAAGCAGATGTATTCCGTGTATATTGTTACTATATCATGGTTCAATGTATTTGAATGTTTCGGACATAACGTCCAGTTTATATTATATTATATTATATTGTTCACCGTCTGGTTTTTATCTTGTGCTAATATACATTACCATGTCCTTCACTCCGAATCTATCAATTTGGCGCTGCGGACAGGATACCAAATACTATCGTATCCGACAACGGCCCAACGTTCACTTCTCTCGAATTTCGTAACTTCTGTCTTAAGAATGGTATCAAACATGTTACTTCACCGCCTTATCACAGCCCTAGCAACGGCTTAGCCGAACGATACGTTCGTACTGTCAAAACCGCTCTTGTCAAGCTTATAACTGACAAACCCAATCTGAGCACGCTTGAACTTGATATGGGGATTGCCAACCTTCTTTTCATCCTTCGGAACACGCGACTGGGTGGCAAAGGAAGCCTACCAGCACTTTCGGTCTTAAAACACCGACCCAGATTTTGGTGGGAACCAAGCAATGTGCCTCTGTCGAGTGAATCTCCATTCAAGCCGAGAAAATCAGCAAAGTTTCGGAACGACTCTTCGTCGAAATATGGTACTTTCGCCATCAACTCAGCAGTTTGGGTTCAATCACCTAAGCACGTTACTCCAAATTACATCCCAGGAGTTGTCATTCGTCGAATTGGGGATAGTATCCTCTACGAGATAATGTTGGAAGATGGAATCAAATGAGTAATACATCCCAGGAGGTTGAAAAGACGTGCTTCACGTGACACTGCTGATGACGACGACTTCAACGTTACAATACCAAATAGAAATTCAGCCAACCCCGGTGGAAAAGAACCAGAACATACCCCAGGCAGAGCCAGATACCCAGGACCAGGTCCTAGAACACCTCACTCATCTCCGAGAAGGTCTACCAGGGTTCGCCGCCCACCAGATCGATACGGTCATCAGCATACCTGATTTTTTTTTAATGGGACACCTGGAGGGATGATACGGTCCAGGTATTAAGCGTATGGCTACACGGCTTGGTCTTCACGGCCAGAAGAAGATAAATCATAAGCAGATGTATTCTGTGTATATTGTTACTATATCATGGTTCAATGTATTTGAATGTTTCGGACATAACGTCCAGTTTATATTAAATATGTTAATTGTTCACCGTCTGGTTTTTATCTTGTGCTAATATACATTACCATGTCCTTCACTCCGAATCTATCAGAGAACAAAGATTAAAAGAAAAAGAAGAAGAAAAAGAGCAAGGATTAAAGGACCAGGAAGAAAATGACCAAAAGTTTACACGTTTGATCGAAAAGTTGGGTGAACGAGATATGGAACAGAAAGCAGAGAGAGAAAGAGAACGAGAAATGAGTGACCAAAAGTTTGCACGTTTGATCGAAAAGTTGGGTGAAAGAGATGCTGAACAAAAAGCAGAAAGAGAAAGGGAACGAGAAATGAGTAAGAAAATGTTTGAAGATTTTAAAATAAGTCTAGGAAAAGAAATATCCGAAGCGATAGCTGAAATCAGAAAAGAGAGAGACGAAAAATATGAAGAACTGGTGGAAGGAAGGAGAGAAGATCGGCAGATAGATGATGACCGTTTTAAACAGCTACAAGAAAGTTTGAACCAAGAAATAAAGAATCGAGAGTTCAAGGATAATGTAAACTGCGGTTTGCTAACCGAACTGAATGAAAGTCAGAGGGAAATATCTTTAAATTTGGAAGGTGAAATAAGAAAAACGAAAGAGGTCCAAACACAAGTGGAAATTATAAAAACATTAAACTCAAAGTTGGAGACCTTACAGCTAGGCAAGGAGAATAGGAATGAAGGGATGGAAACTCTGCCAAAGAAGATATGTGTAAGAACCTCTGGCTCCTCACATCCTTCCAGTTCCGAATCTCCCGAACATTCTGAACCATGCCAAAGAAAGAAACGAAGAAGGAGTGGCAGAATGAGACGAACTAGAGACTATGCTACGGAAAAAATGGAAGAAGATAATTTCTACTTAAACCATTCATCCAATCGAATTCTCCGAATGTCTGACGTCAATTCCCTCACCAAGTTTAATGGAGAAATAAATTCAGTATCTGCTGAGAGGTACCTGGAGGAGATAAATACTTATATGGATTTAATGAAAATGCCCATGACGTATCGACCGAAAGTCCTCCCTTCGCTAATGGTGGGTAAAGCCAAGGCTTGGTTTATGGCAAACGAAAAGAGATGGAAAACCTTTGAACATTTCCGCTCTCCATTTAGAAAGCAATACGCATCACCTGAAGCAAAACAGAGGGAAATGAATGCCCTGAGGAATAAACATTATAGCAAAGGTGCAGGAGGAATATTGCTGGGAGGTATATGCAGCATACTGCAATCTGACGGAAACAATCAACCAATCAGAAGTGCTGAACTTAATCATTGGCCAATTACCTTCACGAGTGCGACAGCTGGTACTAACTCGAGATCCCGCCAACATAGACCAACTCACGAATTTCTTGGGAAAGTTCGAAGCGTCTGAACAAATGGAAGGATGGAAAGCCGATCACCAACGAACTGATGAACGAAGAAATCCTCAACCTCGAATAAGGAATCTAGAGCTATCCCAGAGGAATGGAGGAGAAGAAGATAAGAGGCCCACACAGATCAACCAAAGGTTTAATGGAAATCTAAGGTTCCAAAGGAAGGATGCCGATAGAAGGACATTGTGGAGTAAGAACCAGAATCAAAGAAACTGGGACCAGTCTCGTGAGAAAGAATGTGGAATACAGACTGACGAAACTCCAGAAGACTGTGCTTTGAACCCTAGAGCACCTGTATGGGAAATTCCTTCCACTATTAAAGCACCTTCTTGGGAATTTCCCTCTACCAGTCGAACCAATTTAAACCAGAGGTCGTTGTAGATGAAGCTCTCCCTTCTACAACGCGACACAATCTTGATATTTGTGAGAGCGAAGAAGACAAACTAATTACTAATGAAAATTTAGATGTTTTGTATCTGGATTGTTTAATGTTTTCGAAGTAACTGAAAATTGCATCAAGAAGCCAGAAATTCTAATAGAAGTTTTAGGATTAAAAATAAGATGTACTTTGGATACAGGAAGTGAATGCACAGTCATGAATTATAATGTTTGGGTAAAGCTCCGAGAGAGATTACCAGGCTTGAAACTGCAAAGATGTCCAGGAATAAGGTTAAAGGATTTTGTTGGACATGAGAGGTCCCGTATTGTAGGATGCCCAACCATTCTTTTTGAAATTGCAGGACACACTTTTGAAGATCAAGTCTACGTAGGAAAGAATTTAGAGGCAGATTTGTTATTTGGATATCCCTTCTTCAAAAGATACAAAGTCAATTTGGATGCAGGTGCCAACAAATTATATTTAAAGGAGAAGGGACAAGTCGTTGAAGAAAGTTTGATTCCAGATGACCAAGAATATAGTTTTGAAGCAATTAATGGTAAGACTTCGTGTGTTAAACTGTCGATGGCTGAAAGGGAATCGCATTCAGACAATAGGTCCGCCGCCGAGGAAGATATAAGAAAGAAGACATTCGCTCCAGAGTTGCTGAATCAAGAAGATGAGGAGGAACTACACTGCCCATTATTTTCTGACAAACAGGGACTTGTAAAAACTTCAACCTGCAAGATAAGTGCAAAACAACCTGTATTTTCTTTACAAAATCCATCTCCCATTCCAAAAGAGGAGAATCTAGAAGAAGACCTAAATGGATGGAAGACCTGGCTAATTGACGTCAAGAAGTTTTACGAAGGAGTGTGTTGAACAAGATGTAAAACCATTTCCTGTTTTCTCCAGAAGCAACGTGCAGATGGAGAATGAAGTCCAAGAAAACGATCCCAAATGAAACATCGCCTCACATCATGAAGAAGAAGAAGTAAAACATAAATGAAAATATACAAAAAAGGAAAAAGTTATAAAACAAAATTAAATAACGTTCACTTATATTTAATTTTATTTTCTTCTGGGGGAACGCTATGTGTCGCCCCTGTCAACACATACTTTATCAAGCATAGAACTATTCAATCTGTATTGTATTAATCTATGTTGGAATATTTTCTTTAAAAATGTGTTATGGTTAATGTTACAATAGGAAATGAATTGTTTAACTTAAATCAGAAGAATGTTGAAACTATGGAAATATAAGACAACTATGTAATAACCATGGTAAATTCTAAACAAAATTGTGATATAAAAGAGCTAGACTTTTGTAAGTCTACGGGACATTCTCCTGGTTGCCGAAAGGCTGATGGTTCAGGGGACGTTGGGTAATATCTTGCTTCAATCTTGGGATTGGCTGGTGTACTTGTACTCCATTTGGCAGATATTCCACAAACCCAACTCTGAATAAGGCGTTCTCCTGCATCATCAAAAAGACCAGGGTTATAAACTTCGGTACAACTAATAGGTTTAGGCCTACAAGTTGTACCGGGTGAATTGTCTGTTTGGAAAAGTGTTTGTGTAACATCGGAAGTTTAAATAAATCTTTGAATAAAAAGTCTTAAAGATCTTTCATTTCAAACCTATATAGGTGATAATTAAAAATAAATCCTGCACCACAGACCTCGCAAGGGCTTGGTCCTTCTAACTCTAAGAAGCCTTAGAGAAGTCCGATAAAAGGGCTGTAACTGGACTAACATAAAGAAGGTGCGTGTCAGTGATTTTTGGCGACCGTGTCCAGGACCATCGAAGCAACCACCTGTGGATCTTCGTTGCCCAGCAGAAGAAGAAGAAGCCTGTTCCAGAAACAGAAGAAGCAAAGATGATAGGTTCCCAGAGACCTTTGACCAGGCAGCAAAAGGAGAGACTCGATGCTGCATGAATAAAGAAAAGAAGGAGGAAACCTTATTACCATTCTCAGGCTGTAGCAGATACGTTCATGGAAGTTGTGCACATAAAACTCCAGGATCTGACGTAGCTGCGGAGGTAGACGTCAAATGTAGACAGTGCGTGGAAAAACAAGTTACGCCAACCCCAACACGTGATAATTGGAGGGAAATGATGATCTCTTTTATGACTGATTTTAAGAAAGAGAAAGAAGCAGAAAGAGAATGATACGGTCCAGGTATTAAGCGTATGGCTACACGGCTTGGTCTTCACGGCCAGAAGAAGATAAATCATAAGCAGATGTATTCTGTGTATATTGTTACTATATCATGGTTCAATGTATTTGAATGTTTCGGACATAACGTCCAGTTTATATTAAATATGTTAATTGTTCACCGTCTGGTTTTTATCTTGTGCTAATATACATTACCATGTCCTTCACTCCGAATCTATCAATTTGGCGCTGCGGACAGGATACCAAATACTATCGTATCCGACAACGGCCCAACGTTCACTTCTCTCGAATTTCGTAACTTCTGTCTTAAGAATGGTATCAAACATGTTACTTCACCGCCTTATCACAGCCCTAGCAACGGCTTAGCCGAACGATACGTTCGTACTGTCAAAACCGCTCTTGTCAAGCTTATAACTGACAAACCCAATCTGAGCACGCTTGAACTTGATATGGGGATTGCCAACCTTCTTTTCATCCTTCGGAACACGCGACTGGGTGGCAAAGGAAGCCTACCAGCACTTTCGGTCTTAAAACACCGACCCAGATTTTGGTGGGAACCAAGCAATGTGCCTCTGTCGAGTGAATCTCCATTCAAGCCGAGAAAATCAGCAAAGTTTCGGAACGACTCTTCGTCGAAATATGGTACTTTCGCCATCAACTCAGCAGTTTGGGTTCAATCACCTAAGCACGGTACTCCAAATTACATCCCAGGAGTTGTCATTCGTCGAATTGGGGATAGTATCCTCTACGAGATAATGTTGGAAGATGGAATCAAATGAGTAATACATCCCAGGTGGTTGAAAAGACGTGCTTCACGTGACACTGCTGATGACGACGACTTCAACGTTACAATACCAAATAGAAATTCAGCCAACCCCGGTGGAAAAGAACCAGAACATACCCCAGGCAGAGCCAGATACCCAGGACCAGGTCCTAGAACACCTCACTCATCTCCGAGAAGGTCTACCAGGGTTCGCCGCCCACCAGATCGATACGGTCATCAGCATTCCTGATTTTTTTTTAATGGGACACCTGGAGGGATGATACGGTCCAGGTATTAAGCGTATGGCTACACGGCTTGGTCTTCACGGCCAGAAGAAGATAAATCATAAGCAGATGTATTCTGTGTATATTGTTACTATATCATGGTTCAATGTATTTGAATGTTTCGGACATAACGTCCAGTTTATATTAAATATGTTAATTGTTCACCGTCTGGTTTTTATCTTGTGCTAATATACATTACCATGTCCTTCACTCCGAATCTATCAGAGAACAAAGATTAAAAGAAAAAGAAGAAGAAAAAGAGCAAGGATTAAAGGACCAGGAAGAAAATGACCAAAAGTTTACACGTTTGATCGAAAAGTTGGGTGAACGAGATATGGAACAGAAAGCAGAGAGAGAAAGAGAACGAGAAATGAGTGACCAAAAGTTTGCACGTTTGATCGAAAAGTTGGGTGAAAGAGATGCTGAACAAAAAGCAGAAAGAGAAAGGGAACGAGAAATGAGTAAGAAAATGTTTGAAGATTTTAAAATAAGTCTAGGAAAAGAAATATCCGAAGCGATAGCTGAAATCAGAAAAGAGAGAGACGAAAAATATGAAGAACTGGTGGAAGGAAGGAGAGAAGATCGGCAGATAGATGATGACCGTTTTAAACAGCTACAAGAAAGTTTGAACCAAGAAATAAAGAATCGAGAGTTCAAGGATAATGTAAACTGCGGTTTGCTAACCGAACTGAATGAAAGTCAGAGGGAAATATCTTTAAATTTGGAAGGTGAAATAAGAAAAACGAAAGAGGTCCAAACACAAGTGGAAATTATAAAAACATTAAACTCAAAGTTGGAGACCTTACAGCTAGGCAAGGAGAATAGGAATGAAGAGATGGAAACTCTGCCAAAGAAGATATGTGTAAGAACCTCTGGCTCCTCACATCCTTCCAGTTCCGAATCTCCCGAACATTCTGAACCATGCCAAAGAAAGAAACGAAGAAGGAGTGGCAGAATGAGACGAACTAGAGACTATGCTACGGAAAAAATGGTAGAAGATAATTTCTACTTAAACCATTCATCCAATCGAATTCTCCGAATGTCTGACGTCAATTCCCTCACCAAGATTAATGGAGAAATAAATTCAGTATCTGCTGAGAGGTACCTGGAGGAGTTAAATACTTATATGGATTTAATGAAAATGCCCATGACGTATCGACCGAAAGTCCTCCCTTCGCTAATGGTGGGTAAAGCCAAGGCTTGGTTGATGGCAAACGAAAAGAGATGGAAAACCTTTGAACATTTCCGCTCTGCATTTAGAAAGCAATACGCATCACCTGAAGCAAAACAGAGGGAAATGAATGCCCTGAGGAATAAACATTATAGCAAAGGTGCAGGAGGAATATTGCTGGGAGGTATATGCAGCATACTGCAATCTGACGGAAACAATCAACCAATCAGAAGTGCTGAACTTAATCATTGGCCAATTACCTTCACGAGTGCGACAGCTGGTACTAACTCGAGATCCCGCCAACATAGACCAACTCACGAATTTCCTGGGAAAGTTCGAAGCGTCTGAACAAATGGAAGGATGGAAAGCCGATCACCAAAGAACTGATGAACGAAGAAATCCTCAACCTCGAATAAGGAATCTAGAGCTATCCCAGAGGAATTGAGGAGAAGAAGATAAGAGGCCCACACAGATCAATTAAAGGTTTAATGGAAATCTAAGGTTCCAAAGGAAGGATGCCGATAGAAGGACATTGTGGAGTAAGAACCAGAATCAAAGAAACTGGGACCAGTCTCGTGAGAAAGAATGTGGAATACAGACTGACGAAACTCCAGAAGACTGTGCTTTGAACCCTAGAGCACCTGTATGGGAAATTCCTTCCACTATTAAAGCACCTTCTTGGGAATATCCCTCTACCAGTCGAACCAATTTAAACCAGAGGTCGTTGTAGATGAAGCTCTCCCTTCTACAACGCGACACAATCTTGATATTTGTGAGAGCAAAGAAGACAAACTAATTACTAATGAAAATTTAGATGTTTTGTATCTGGATTGTTAATGTTTTCGAAGTAACTGAAAATTGCATCAAGAAGCCAGAAATTCTAATAGAAGTTTTAGGATTAAAAATAAGATGTACTTTGGATACAGGAAGTGAATGCACAGTCATGAATTATAATGTTTGGGTAAAGCTCCGAGAGAGATTACCAGGCTTGAAACTGCAAAGATGTCCAGGAATAAGGTTAAAGGATTTTGTTGGACATGAGAGGTCCCGTATTGTAGGATGCCGAACCATTCTTTTTGAAATTGCAGGACACACTTTTGAAGATCAAGTCTACGTAGGAAAGAATTTAGAGGCAGATTTGTTATTTGGATATCCCTTCTTCAAAAGATACAAAGTCAATTTGGATGCAGGTGCCAACAAATTATATTTAAAGGAGAAGGGACAAGTCGTTGAAGAAAGTTTGATTCCAGATGACCAAGAATATAGTTTTGAAGCAATTAATGGTAAGACTTCGTGTGTTAAACTGTCGATGGCTGAAAGGGAATCGCATTCAGACAATAGGTCCGCCGCCGAGGAAGATATAAGAAAGAAGGCTTTCGCTCCAGAGTTGCTGAATCAAGAAGATGAGGAGGAACTACACTGCCCATTATTTTCTGACAAACAGGGACTTGTAAAAACTTCAATTTGCAAGATAAGTGCAGAACAACCTGTATTTTATTTACAAAATCCATCTCCCATTCCAAAAGAGGAGAATCTAGAAGAAGACCTAAATGGATGGAAGACCTGGCTAATTGACGTCAAGAAGTTTTACGAAGGAGTGTGTTGAACAAGATGTAAAACCATTTCCTGTTTTCTCCAGAAGCAACGTGCAGATGAAGAATGAAGTCCAAGAAAACGATCCCAAATGAAACATCGCCTCACATCATGAAGAAGAAGAAGTAAAACATAAATGAAAATATACAAAAAAGGAAAAAGTTATAAAACAAAATTAAATAACGTTAACTTATATTTAATTTTATTTTCTTCTGGGGGAACGCTATGTTTCGCCCCTGTCAACACATACTTTATCAAGCATAGAACTATTCAATCTGTATTGTATTAATCTATGTTGGAATATTTTCTTTAAAAATGTGTTATTGTTAATGTTACAATAGGAAATGAATTGTTTAACTTAAATCAGAAGAAATGTTGAAACTATGGAAATATAAGACAACTATGTAATAACCATGGTAAATTCTAAACAAAATTGTGATATAAAAGAGCTAGACTTTTGTAAGTCTACGGGACATTCTCCTGGTTGCCGAAAGGCTGATGGTTCAGGGGACGTTGGGTAATATCTTGCTTCAATCTTGGGATTGGCTGGTGTACTTGTACTCCATTTGGCAGATATTCCACAAACCCAACTCTGAATAAGGCGTTCTCCTGCATCATCAAAAAGACCAGGGTTATAAACTTCGGTACAACTAATAGGTTTAGGCCTACAAGTTGTACCGGGTGAATTGTCTGTTTGGAAAAGTGTTTGTGTAACATCGGAAGTTTAAATAAATCTTTGAATAAAAAGTCTTAAAGATCTTTCATTTCAAACCTATATAGGTGATAATTAAAAATAAATCCTGCACCACAGACCTCGCAAGGGCTTGGTCCTTCTAACCCTAAGAAGCCTTAGAGAAGTCCGATAAAAGGGCTGTAACTGGACTAACATAAAGAAGGTGCGTGTCAGTGATTTTTGGCGACCGTGTCCAGGACCATCGAAGCAACCACCTGTGGATCTTCGTGGCCCAGCAGAAGAAGAAGAAGCCTATTCCAGAAACAGAAGAAGCAAAGATGATACATTCCCAGAGACCTTTGACCAGGCAGCAAAAGGAGAGACTCGATGCTGCATGAATAAAGAAAAGAAGGAGGAAACCTTATTACCATTCTCAGGCTGTAGCAGATACGTTCATGAAAGTTGTGCACATAAAACTCCAGGATCTGACGTAGCTGCGGAGGTAGACGTCAAATGTAGACAGTGCGTGGAAAAACAAGTTACGCCAACCCCAACACGTGATAATTGGAGGGAAATGATGATCTCTTTTATGACTGATTTTAAGAAAGAGAAAGAAGCAGAAAGAGAACAAAGATTAAAAGAAAAAGAAGAAGAAAAAGAGCAAGGATTAAAGGACCAGGAAGAAAATGACCAAAAGTTTACACGTTTGATCGAAAAGTTGGGTGAACGAGATATGGAACAGAAAGCAGAGAGAGAAAGAGAACGAGAAATGAGTGCCCAAAAGTTTGCACGTTTGATCGAAAAGTTGGGTGAAAGAGATGGTGAACAAAAAGCAGAAAGAGAAAGGGAACGAGAAATGAGTAAGAAAATGTTTGAAGATTTTAAAATAAGTCTAGGAAAAGAAATATCCGAAGCGATAGCTGAAATCAGAAAAGAGAGAGACGAAAAATATGAAGAACTGGTGGAAAGAAGGAGAGAAGATCGGCAGATAGATGACGATCGTTTTAAACAGCTACAAGAAAGTTTGAACCAAGAAATAAAGAATCGAGAGTTCAAGGATAATGTAAACTGCGGTTTGCTAACCGAGCTGAATGAAAGTCAGAGGGAAATATCTTTAAATTTGGAAGGTGAAATAAGAAAAACGAAAGAGGTCGAAACACAAGTGAAAATTATAAAAACATTAAACTCAAAGTTGGAGACCTTACAGCTAGGCAAGGAGAATAGGAATGAAGAGATGGAAACTCTGCCAAAGAAGATATGTGTAAGAACCTCTGGCTCCTCACATCCTTCCAGTTCCGAATCTCCCGAACATTCTGAACCATGCCAAAGAAAGAAACGAAGAAGGAGTGGCAGAATGAGACGAACTAGAGACTATGCTACGCAAAAAATGATAGAATATAATTTCTACTTAAACCATTCATCCAATCGAATTCTCCGAATGTCTGACGTCAATTCCCTCACCAAGTTTAATGGAGAAATAAATTCAGTATCTGCTGAGAGGTACCTGGAGGAGATAAATACTTATATGGATTTAATGAAAGTGCCCATGACGTATCGACTAAAAGTCCTCCCTTCGCTAATGGTGGGTAAAGCCAAGGCTTTGTTTATGGCAAACGAAAAGAGATGGAAAACCTTTGAACATTTCCGCTCTGCATTTAGAAAGCAATACGCATCACCTGAAGCAAAACAGAGGGAAATGAATGCCCTGAGGAATAAACATTATAGCAAAGGTGCAGGGTTATCATTGGAGGAATATTGCTGGGAGGTATATGCAGCATACTGCAATCTGAAGGAAACAATCAACCAATCAGAAGTGCTGAACTTAATCATTGGCCAATTACCTTCACGAGTGCGACAGCTGGTACTAACTCGAGATCCCGCCAACATAGACCAACTCACGAATTTCCTGGGAAAGTTCGAAGCGTCTGAACAAATGGAAGGATGGAAAGCCGATCACCAACGAACTGATGAACGAAGAAATCCTCAACCTGGAATAAGGAATCTAGAGCTATCCCAGAGGAATGGAGGAGAAGAAGATAAGAGGCCCACACAGATCAACCAAAGGTTTAATGGAAATCTAAGGTTCCAAAGGAAGGATGCCGATAGAAGGACATTGTGGAGTAAGAACCAGAATCAAAGAAACTGGGACCAGTCTCGTGAGAAAGAATGTGGAATACAGACTGACGAAACTCCAGAAGACTGTGCTTTGAACCCTAGAGCACCTGTATGGGAAATTCCTTCCACTATTAAAGCACCTTCTTGGGAATTTCCCTCTACCAGTCGAACCAATTTAAACCAGAGGTCGTTGTAGATGAAGCTCTCCCTTCTACAACGCGACAAAATCTTGATATTTGTGAGAGCGAAGAAGACAAACTAATTACTAATGAAAATTTAGATGTTTTGTATCTGGATTGTTTAATGTTTTCGAAGTAACTGAAAATTGCATCAAGAAGCCAGAAATTCTAATAGAAGTTTTAGGATTAAAAATAAGATGTACTTTGGATACAGGAAGTGAATGCACAGTCATGAATTATAATTTTTGGGTAAAGCTCCGAGAGAGATTACCAGGCTTGAAACTGCAAAGATGTCCAGGAATAAGGTTAAAGGATTTTGTTGGACATGAGAGGTCCCGTATTGTAGGATGCCGAACCATTCTTTTTGAAATTGCAGGACACACTTTTGAAGATCAAGTCTACGTAGGAAAGAATTTAGAGGCAGATTTGTTATTTGGATATCCCTTCTTCAAAAATACAAAGTCAATTTGGATGCAGGTGCCAACAAATTATATTTAAAGGAGAAGGGACAAGTCGTTGAAGAAAGTTTGATTCCAGATGACCAAGAATATAGTTTTGAAGCAATTAATGGTAAGACTTCGTGTGTTAAACTGTCGATGGCTGAAAGGGAATCGCATTCAGACAATAGGTCCGCCGCCGAGGAAGATATAAGAAAGAAGGCTTTCGCTCCAGAGTTGCTGAATCAAGAAGATGAGGAGGAACTACACTGCCCATTATTTTCTGAGAAACAGGGACTTGTAAAACTTCAATCTGCAAGAAAAGTGCAGAACAACCTGTATTTTCTTTACAAAATCCATCTCCCATTCCAAAAGAGGAGAATCTAGAAGAAGACCTAAATGGATGGAAGACCTGGCTAATTGACGTCAAGAAGTTTTACGAAGGAGTGTGTTGAACAAGATGTAAAACCATTTCCTGTTTTCTCCAGAAGCAACGTGCAGATGAAGAATGAAGTCCAAGAAAACGATCCCAAATGAAACATCGCCTCACATCATGAAGAAGAAGAAGTAAAACATAAATGAAAATATACAAAAAAGGAAAAAGTTATAAAACAAAATTAAATAACGTTCACTTATATTTAATTTTATTTTCTTCTGGGGGAACGCTATGTGTCGCCCCTGTCAACACATACTTTATCAAGCATAGAACTATTCAATCTGTATTGTATTAATCTATGTTGGAATATTTTCTTTAAAAATGTGTTATGGTTAATGTTACAATAGGAAATGAATTGTTTAACTTAAATCAGAAGAAATGTTGAAACTATGGAAATATAAGACAACTATGTAATAACCATGGTAAATTCTAAACAAAATATAAAAGATATAAAAGAGCTAGACTTTTGTAAGTCTACGGGACATTCTCCTGGTTGCCGAAAGGCTGATGGTTCAGGGGACGTTGGGTAATATCTTGCTTCAATCTTGGGATTGGCTGGTGTACTTGTACTCCATTTGGCAGATATTCCACAAACCCAACTCTGAATAAGGCGTTCTCCTGCATCATCAAAAAGACCAGGGTTATAAACTTCGGTACAACTAATAGGTTTAGGCCTACAAGTTGTACCGGGTGAATTGTCTGTTTGGAAAAGTGTTTGTGTAACATCGGAAGTTTAAATAAATCTTTGAATAAAAAGTCTTAATGATCTTTCATTTCAAACCTATATAGGTGATATTTAAAAATAAATCCTGCACCACAGACCTCGCAAGGGCTTGGTCCTTGTAACTCTAAGAAGCCTTAGAGAAGTCCGATAAAAGGGCTGTAACTGGACTAACATAAAGAAGGTGCGTGTCAGTGATTTTTGGCGACCGTGTCCAGGACCATCGAAGCAACCACCTGTGGATCTTCGTGGCCCAGCAGAAGAAGAAGAAGCCTGTTCCAGAAACAGAAGAAGCAAAGATGATAGGTTCCCAGAGACCTTTGACCAGGCAGCAAAAGGAGAGACTCGATGCTGCATGAATAAAGAAAAGAAGGAGGAAACCTTATTACCATTCTCAGGCTGTAGCAGATACGTTCATGAAAGTTGTGCACATAAAACTCCAGGATCTGACGTAGCTGCGGAGGTAGACGTCAAATGTAGACAGTGCGTGGAAAAACAATTTACGCCAACCCCAACACGTGATAATTGGAGGGAAATGATGATCTCTTTTGTGACTGATTTTAAGAAAGAGAAACAAGCAGAAAGAGAACAAAGATTAAAAGAAAAAGAAGAAGAAAAAGAGCAAGGATTAAAGCACCAGGAAGAAAATGACCAAAAGTTTACACGTTTGATCGAAAAGTTGGGTGAACGAGATATGGAACAGAAAACAGAGAGAGAAAGAGAACGAGAAATGAGTGACCAAAAGTTTGCACGTTTGATCGAAAAGTTGGGTGAAAGAGATGCTGAACGAAAAGCAGAAAGACAAAGGGAACGAGAAATGCGTAAGAAAATGTTTGAAGATTTTAAAATAAGTCTAGGAAAAGAAATATCCGAAGCGATAGCTGAAATCAGAAAAGAGAGAGACGAAAAATATGAAGAACTGGTGGAAAGAAGGAGAGAAGATCGGCAGATAGATGACGACCGTTTTAAACAGCTACAAGAAAGTTTGAACCAAGAAATAAAGAATCGAGAGTTCAAGGATAATGTAAACTGCGGTTTGCTAACCGAGCTGAATGAAAGTCAGAGGGAAATATCTTTAAATTTGGAAGGTGAAATAAGAAAAACGAAAGAGGTCCAAACACAAGTGGAAATTATAAAAGCATTAAACTCAAAGTTGGAGACCTTACAGCTAGGCAAGGAGAATAGGAATGAAGAGATGGAAACTCTGCCAAAGAAGATATGTGTAAGAACCTCTGGCTCCTCACATCCTTCCAGTTCCGAATCTCCCGAACATTCTGAACCATGCCAAAGAAAGAAACGAAGAAGGAGTGGCAGAATGAGACGAACTAGAGACTATGCTACGGAAAAAATGGTAGAATATAATTTCTACTTAAACCATTCATCCAATCGAATTCTCCGAATGTCTGACGTCAATTCCCTCACCAAGTTTAATGGAGAAATAAATTCAGTATCTGCTGAGAGGTACCTGTAGGATATAAATACTTATATGGATTTAATGAAAATGCCCATGACGTATCGACTAAAAGTCCTCCCTTCGCTAATGGTGGGTAAAGCCAAGGCTTGGTTTATGGCAAACGAAAAGAGATGGAAAACCTTTGAACATTTCCGCTCTGCATTTAGAAAGCAATACGCATCACCTGAAGCAAAACAGAGGGAAATGAATACCCTGAGGAATAAACATTATAGCAAAGGTGCAGGGTTATCATTGGAGGAATATTGCTGGGAGGTATATGCAGCATACTGCAATCTGACGGAAACAATCAACCAATCAGAAGTGCTGAACTTAATCATTGGCCAATTACCTTCACGAGTGCGACAGCTGGTACTAACTCGAGATCCCGCCAACATAGACAAACTCACGAATTTCCTGGGAAAGTTCGAAGCGTCTGAACAAATGGAAGGATGGAAAGCCGATCACCAACGAACTGATGAACGAAGAAATCCTCAACCTCGAATAAGGAATCTAGAGCTATCCCAGAGGAATGGAGGAGAAGAAGATAAGAGGCCCACACAGATCAATTAAAGGTTTAATGGAAATCTAAGGTTCCAAAGGAAGGATGCCGATAGAAGGACATTGTGGAGAAAGAACCAGAATCAAAGAAACTGGGACCAGTCTCGTGAGAAAGAATGTGGAATACAGACTGACGAAACTCCAGAAGACTGTGCTTTGAACCCTAGAGCACCTGTATGGGAAATTCCTTCCACTATTAAAGCACCTTCTTGGGAATTTCCCTCTACCAGTCGAACCAATTTAAACCAGAGGTCGTTGTAGATGAAGCTCTCCCTTCTACAACGCGACACAATCTTGATATTTGTGAGAGCGAAGAAGACAAACTAATTACTAATGAAAATTTAGATGTTTTGTATCTGGATTGTTTAATGTTTTCGAAGTAACTGAAAATTGCATCAAGAAGCCAGAAATTCTAATAGAAATTTTAGGATTAAAAACAAGATGTACTTTGGATACAGGAAGTGAATGCACAGTCATGAATTATAATGTTTGGGTAAAGCTCCGAGAGAGATTACCAGGCTTGAAACTGCAAAGATGTCCAGGAATAAGGTTAAAGGATTTTGTTGGACATGAGAGGTCCCGTATTGTAGGATGCCGAACCATTCTTTTTGAAATTGCAGGACACACTTTTGAAGATCAAGTCTACGTAGGAAAGAATTTAGAGGCAGATTTGTTATTTGGATATCCCTTCTTCAAAAGATACAAAGTCAATTTGGATGCAGGTGCCAACAAATTATATTTAAAGGAGAAGGGACAAGTCGTTGAAGAAAGTTTGATTCCAGATGACCAAGAATATAGTTTTGAAGCAATTAATGGTAAGACTTCGTGTGTTAAACTGTCGATGGCTGAAAGGGAATCGCATTCAGACAATAGGTCCGCCGCCGAGGAAGATATAAGAAAGAAGGCTTTCGCTCCAGAGTTGCTGAATCAAGAAGATGAGGAGGAACTACACTGCCCATTATTTTCTGAGAAACAGGGACTTGTAAAAACCTCAATCTGCAAGAAAAGTGCAGAACAACCTGTATTTTCTTTACAAAATCCATCTCCCATTCCAAAAGAGGAGAATCTAGAAGAAGACCTAAATGGATGGAAGACCTGGCTAATTGACGTCAAGAAGTTTTACGAAGGAGTGTGTTGAACAAGATGTAAAACCATTTCCTGTTTTCTCCAGAAGCAACGTGCAGATGAAGAATGAAGTCCAAGAAAAAGATCCCAAATGAAACATCGCCTCACATCATGAAGAAGAAGAAGTAAAACAAAAATGAAAATATACAAAAAAGGAAAAAAGTTATAAAACAAAATTAAATAACGTTCACTTATATTTAATTTTATTTTCTTCTGGGGGAACGCTATGTGTCGCCCCTGTCAACACATACTTTATCAAGCATAGAACTATTCAATCTGTATTGTATTAATCTATGTTGGAATATTTTCTTTAAAAATGTGTTATGGTTAATGTTACAATAGGAAATGAATTGTTTAACTTAAATCAGAAGAAATGTTGAAACTATGGAAATATAAGACAACTATGTAATAACCATGGTAAATTCTAAACAAAATTGTGATATAAAAGAGCTAGACTTTTGTAAGTCTGCGGGACATTCTCCTGGTTGCCGAAAGGCTGATGGTTCAGGGGACGTTGGGTAATATCTTGCTTCAATCTTGGGATTGGCTGGTGTACTTGTACTCCATTTGGCAGATATTCCACAAACCCAACTCTGAATAAGGCGTTCTCCTGCATCATCAAAAAGACCAGGGTTATAAACTTCGGTACAACTAATAGGTTTAGGCCTACAAGTTGTACCGGGTGAATTGTCTGTTTGGAAAAGTGTTTGTGTAACATCGGAAGTTTAAATAAATCTTTGAATAAAAAGTCTTAAAGATCTTTCATTTCAAACCTATATAGGTGATAATTAAAAATAAATCCTGCACCACAGACCTCGCAAGGGCTTGGTCCTTCTAACCCTAAGAAGCCTTAGAGAAGTCCGATAAAAGGGCTGTAACTGGACTAATATAAAGATGGTGCGTGTCAGTGATTTTTGGCGACCGTGTCCAGGACCATCGAAGCAACCACCTGTGGATCTTCGTGGCCCAGCAGAAGAAGAAGAAGCCTGTTCCAGAAACAGAAGAAGAAGCCTATTCCAGAAACAGAAGAAGCAAAGATGATAGGTTCCCAGAGACCTTTGACCAGGCAGCAAAAGGAGAGACTCGATGCTGCATGAATAAAGAAAAGAAGGAGGAAACCTTATTTCTATTCTCAGGCTGTAGCAGATACGTTCATGAAAGTTGTGCACATAAAACTCCAGGATCTGACGTAGCTGCGGAGGTAGACGTCAAATGTAGACAGTGCGTGGAAAAACAAGTTACGCCAACCCCAACACGTGATAATTGGAGGGAAATGATGATCTCTTTTATGACTGATTTTAAGAAAGAGAAAGAAGCAGAAAGAGAACAAAGATTAAAAGAAAAAGAAGAAGAAAAAGAGCAAGGATTAAAGGACCAGGAAGAAAATGACCAAAAGTTTACACGTTTGATCGAAAAGTTGGGTGAACGAGATATGGAACAGAAAGCAGAGAAAGAGAAAGAGAACTAGAAATGAGTGACCAAAAGTTTGCACGTTTGATCGAAAAGTTGGGTGAAAGAGATGCTGAACAAAAAGCAGAAAGACAAAGGGAACGAGAAATGAGTAAGAAAATGTTTGAAGATTTTAAAATAAGTCTAGGAAAAGAAATATCCGAAGCGATAGCTGAAATCAGAAAAGAGAGAGACGAAAAATATGAAGAACTGGTGGAAAGAAGGAGAGAAGATCGGCAGATAGATGACGATCGTTTTAAACAGCTACAAGAAAGTTTGAACCAAGAAATAAAGAATCGAGAGTTCAAGGATAATGTAAACTGCGGTTTGCTAACCGAGCTGAATGAAAGTCAGAGGGAAATATCTTTAAATTTGGAAGGTGAAATAAGAAAAACGAAAGAGGTCGAAACACAAGTGAAAATTATAAAAACATTAAACTCAAAGTTGGAGACCTTACAGCTAGGCAAGGAGAATAGGAATGAAGAGATGGAAACTCTGCCAAAGAAGATATGTGTAAGAACCTCTGGCTCCTCACATCCTTCCAGTTCCGAATCTCCCGAACATTCTGAACCATGCCAAAGAAAGAAACGAAGAAGGAGTGGCAGAATGAGACGAACTAGAGACTATGCTACGGAAAAAATGGTAGAAGACAATTTCTACTTAAACCATTCATCCAATCGAATTCTCCGAATGTCTGACGTCAATTCCCTCACCAAGTTTAATGGAGAAATAAATTCAGTATCTGCTGAGAGGTACCTGGAGGAGATAAATACTTATATGGATTTAATGAAAATGCCCATGACGTATCGACTAAAAGTCCTCCCTTCGCTAATGGTGGGTAAAGCCAAGGCTTGGTTTATGGCAAACGAAAAGAGATGGAAAACCTTTGAACATTTCCGCTGTGCATTTAGAAAGCAATACGCATCACCTGAAGCAAAACAGAGGGAAATGAATGCCCTGAGGATTAAACATTATAGCAAAGGTGCAGGAGGAATATTGCTGGGAGGTATATGCAGCATACTTCAATCTGACGGAAACAAACAACCAATCAGAAGTGCTGAACTTAATCATTGGCCAATTACCTTCACGAGTGCGACAGCTGGTACTAACTCGAGATCCCGCCAACATAGACCAACTCACGAATTTCCTGGGAAAGTTCGAAGCGTCTGAACAAATGGAAGGATGGAAAGCCGATCACCAACGAACTGATGAACGAAGAAATCCTCAACCTGGAATAAGGAATCTAGAGCTATCCCAGAGGAATGGAGGAGAAGAAGATAAGAGGCCCACACAGATCAACCAAAGGTTTAATGGAAATCTAAGGTTCCAAAGGAAGGATGCCGATAGAAGGACATTGTGGAGTAAGAACCAGAATCAAAGAAACTGGGACCAGTCTCGTGAGAAAGAATGTGGAATACAGACTGACGAAACTCCAGAAGACTGTGCTTTGAACCCTAGAGCACCTGTATGGGAAATTCCTTCCACTATTAAAGCACCTTCTTGGGAATTTCCCTCTACCAGTCGAACCAATTTAAACCAGAGGTCGTTGTAGATGAAGCTCTCCCTTCTACAACGCGACACAATCTTGATATTTGTGAGAGCGAAGAAGACAAACTAATTACTAATGAAAATTTAGATGTTTTGTATCTGGATTGTTTAATGTTTTCGAAGTAACTGAAAATTGCATCAAGAAGCCAGAAATTCTAATAGAAGTTTTAGGATTAAAAATAAGATGTACTTTGGATACAGGAAGTGAATGCACAGTCATGAATTATAATGTTTGGGTAAAGCTCCGAGAGAGATTACCAGGCTTGAAACTGCAAAGATGTCCAGGAATAAGGTTAAAGGATTTTGTTGGACATGAGAGGTCCCGTATTGTAGGATGCCGAACCATTCTTTTTGAAATTGCAGGACACACTTTTGAAGATCAAGTCTACGTAGGAAAGAATTTAGAGGCAGATTTGTTATTTGGATATCCCTTCTTCAAAAATACAAAGTCAATTTGGATGCAGGTGCCAACAAATTATATTTAAAGGAGAAGGGACAAGTCGTTGAAGAAAGTTTGATTCCAGATGACCAAGAATATAGTTTTGAAGCAATTAATGGTAAGACTTCGTGTGTTAAACTGTCGATGGCTGAAAGGGAATCGCATTCAGACAATAGGTCCGCCGCCGAGGAAGATATAAGAAAGAAGACTTTCGCTCCATAGTTGCTGAATCAAGAAGATGAGGAGGAACTACACTGCACATTATTTTCTGACAAACAATTACTTCTAAAAACTTCAATCTGCAAGATAAGTGCAGAACAACCTGTATTTTCTTTACAAAATCCATCTCCCATTACAAAAGAGGAGAATCTAGAAGAAGACCTGGCTAATTGACGTCAAGAAGTTTTACGAAGGAGTGTGTTGAACAAGATGTAAAACCATTTCCTGTTTTCTCCAGAAGCAACGTGCAGATGAAGAATGAAGTCCAAGAAAACGATCCCAAATGAAACATCGCCTCACATCATGAAGAAGAAGAAGTAAAACATAAATGAAAATATACAAAAAAGGAAAAAGTTATAAAACAAAATTAAATAACGTTCACTTATATTTAATATTATTTTCTTCTGGGGGAACGCTATGTGTCGCCCCTGTCAACACATACCTTATCAAGCATAGAACTATTCAATCTGTATTGTATTAATCTATGTTGGAATATTTTCTTTAAAAATGTGTTATGGTTAATGTTACAATAGGAAATGAATTGTTTAACTTAAATCAGAAGAAATGTTGAAACTATGGAAATATAAGACAACTATGTAATAACGATGGTAAATTCTAAACAAAATTGTGATATAAAAGAGCTAGACTTTTGTAAGTCTACGGGACATTCTCCTGGTTGCCGAAAGGCTGATGGTTCAGGGGACGTTGGGTAATATCTTGCTTCAATCTTGGGATTGGCTGGTGTACTTGTACTCCATTTGGCAGATATTCCACAAACCCAACTCTGAATAAGGCGTTCTCCTGCATCATCAAAAAGACCAGGGTTATAAACTTCGGTACAACTAATAGGTTTAGGCCTACAAGTTGTACCGGGTGAATTGTCTGTTTGGAAAAGTGTTTGTGTAACATCGGAAGTTTAAATAAATCTTTAATAAAAAGTCTTAAAGATCTTTCATTTCAAACCTATATAGGTGATAATTAAAAATAAATCCTGCACCACAGACCTCGCAAGGGCTTGGTCCTTCTAACTCTAAGAAGCCTTAGAGAAGTCCGATAAAAGGGCTGTAACTGGACTAACATAAAGAAGGTGCGTGTCAGTGATTTTTGGCGACCGGGTCCAGGACCATCGAAGCAACCACCTGTGGATCTTCGTGGCCCAGCAGAAGAAGAAGAAGCTTATTCCAGAAACAGAAGAAGCAAAGATGATACATTCCCAGAGACCTTTGACCAGGCAGCAAAAGGAGAGACTCGATGCTGCATGAATAAAGAAAAGAAGGAGGAAACCTTATTACCATTCTCAGGCTGTAGCAGATACGTTCATGAAAGTTGTGCACATAAAACTCCAGGATCTGACGTAGCTGCGGAGGTAGACGTCAAATGTAGACAGTGCGTGGAAAAGCAAGTTACGCCAACCCCAACACGTGATAATTGGAGGGAAATGATGATCTCTTTTATGACTGATTTTAAGAAAGAGAAAGAAGCAGAAAGAGAACAAAGATTAAAAGAAAAAGAAGAAGAAAAAGAGCAAGGATTAAAGGACCAGGAAGAAAATGACCAAAAGTTTACACGTTTGATCGAAAAGTTGGGTGAACGAGATATGGAACAGAAAGCAGAGAGAGAAAGAGAACGAGAAATGAGTGACCAAAAGTTTGCCCGTTTGATCGAAAAGTTGGGTGAAAGAGATGCTGAACAAAAAGCAGAAAGAGAAAGGGAACGAGAAATGAGTAAGAAAATGTTTGAAGATTTTAAAATAAGTCTAGGAAAAGAAATATCCAAAGCGATAGCTGAAATCAGAAAAGAGAGAGACGAAAAATATGAAGAACTGGTGGAAAGAAGGAGAGAAGATCGGCAGATAGATGATGACCGTTTTAAACAGCTACAAGAAAGTTTGAACCAAGAAATAAAGAATCGAGAGTTCAAGGATAATGTAAACTGCGGTTTGCTAACTGAGCTGAATGAAAGTCAGAGGGAAATATCTTTAAATTTGGAAGGTGAAATAAGAAAAACGAAAGAGGTCCAAACACAAGTGGAAATTATAAAAACATTAAACTCAAAGTTGGAGACCTTACAGCTAGGCAAGGAGAATAGGAATGAAGAGATGGAAACTCTGCCAAAGAAGATATGTGTAAGAACCTCTGGCTCCTCACATCCTTCCAGTTCCGAATCTCCCGAACATTCTGAACCATGCCAAAGAAAGAAACGAAGAAGGAGTGGCAGAATGAGACGAACTAGAGACTATGCTACGGAAAAAATGGTAGATGATAATTTCTACTTAAACCATTCATCCAATCGAATTCTCCGAATGTCTGACGTCAATTCCCTCACCAAGTTTAATGGAGAAATAAATTCAGTATCTGCTGAGAGGTACCTGGAGGAGATAAATACTTATATGGATTTAATGAAAATGCCCATGACGTCTCGACTAAAAGTCCTCCCTTCGCTAATGGTGGGTAAAGCCAAGGCTTGGTTTATGGCAAACGAAAGGAGATGGAAAACCTTTGAACATTTCCGCTCTGCATTTAGAAAGCAATACGCATCACCTGAAGCAAAACAGAGGGAAATGAATGCCCTGAGGAATAAACATTATAGCAAAGGTGCAGGGTTATCATTGGAGGAATATTGCTGGGAGGTATATGCAGCATACTGCAATATGACGGAAACAATCAACCAATCAGAAGTGCTGAACTTAATCATTGGCCAATTACCTTCACGAGTGCGACAGCTGGTACTAACTCGAGATCCCGCCAACATAGACCAACTCACGAATTTCCTGGGAAAGTTCGAAGCGTCTGAACAAATGGAAGGATGGAAAGCCGATCACCAACGAACTGATGAACGAAGAAATCCTCAACCTCGAATAAGGAATCTAGAGCTATCCCAGAGGAATGGAGGAGAAGAAGATAAGAGGCCCACACAGATCAACCAAAGGTTTAATGGAATTCTAAGGTTCCAAAGGAAGGATGCCGATAGAAGGACATTGTGGAGTAAGAACCAGAATCAAAGAAACTGGGACCAGTCTCGTGAGAAAGAATGTGGAATACAGACTGACGAAACTCCAGAAGACTGTGCTTTGAACTTTAGAGCACCTGTATGGGAAATTCCTTCCACTATTAAAGCACCTTCTTGGGAATTTCCCTCTACCAGTCGAACCAATTTAAACCAGAGGTCGTTGTAGATGAAGCTCTCCCTTCTACAACGCGACACAATCTTGATATTTGTGAGAGCGAAGAAGACAAACTAATTACTAATGAAAATTTAGATGTTTTGTATCTGGATTGTTTAATGTTTTCGAAGTAACTGAAAATTGCATCAAGTAGCCAGAAATTCTAATAGAAGTTTTAGGATTAAAAATAAGATGTACTTTGGATACAGGAAGTGAATGCACAGTCATGAATTATAATGTTTGGGTAAAGCTCCGAGAGAGATTACCAGGCTTGAAACTGCAAAGATGTCCAGGAATAAGGTTAAAGGATTTTGTTGGACATGAGAGGTCCCGTATTGTAGGATGCCCAACCATTCTTTTTGAAATTGCAGGACACACTTTTGAAGATCAAGTCTACGTAGGAAAGAATTTAGAGGCAGATTTGTTATTTGGATATCCCTTCTTCAAAAGATACAAAGTCAATTTGGATGCAGGTGCCAACAAATTATATTTAAAGGAGAAGGGACAAGTCGTTGAAGAAAGTTTGATTCCAGATGACCAAGAATATAGTTTTGAAGCAATTAATGGTAAGACTTCGTGTGTTAAACTGTCGATGGCTGAAAGGGAATCGCATTCAGACAATAGGTCCGCCGCCGAGGAAGATATAAGAAAGAAGGCTTTCGCTCCAGAGTTGCTGAATCAAGAAGATGAGGAGGAACTACACTGCCCATTATTTTCTGAGAAACAGGGACTTGTAAAAACTTCAATCTGCAAGATAACCTGTATTTTCTTTACAAAATCCATCTCCCATTCCAAAAGAGGAGAATCTAGAAGAAGACCTAAATGGATGGAAGACCTGGCTAATTGACGTCAAGAAGTTTTACGAAGGAGTGTGTTGAACAAGATGTAAAACCATTTCCTGTTTTCTCCAGAAGCAACGTGCAGATGAAGAATGAAGTCCAAGAAAACGATCCCAAATGAAACATCGCCTCACATCATGAAGAAGAAGAAGTAAAACAAAAATGAAAATATACAAAAAAGGAAAAAAGTTATAAAACAAAATTAAATAACGTTCACTTATATTTAATTTTATTTTCTTCTGGGGGAACGCTATGTGTCGCCCCTGTCAACACATACTTTATCAAGCATAGAACTATTCAATCTGTATTGTATTAATCTATGTTGGAATATTTTCTTTAAAAAATGTGTTATTGTTAATGTTACAATAGGAAATGAATTGTTTAACTTAAATCAGAAGAAATGTTGAAACTATGGAAATATAAGACAACTATGTAATAACCATGGTAAATTCTAAACAAAATTGTGATATAAAAGAGCTAGACTTTTGTAAGTCTACGGGATATTTTCCTGATTGCCGAAAGGCTGATAGTTCAGGGGACGTTGGGTAATATCTTGCTTCAATCTTGGGATTGGCTGGTGTACTTGTACTCCATTTGGCAGATATTCCACAAACCCAACTCTGAATAAGGCGTTCTCCTGCATCATCAAAAAGACCAGGGTTATAAACTTCGGTACAACTAATAGGTTTAGGCCTACAAGTTGTACCGGGTGAATTGTCTGTTTGGAAAAGTGTTTGTGTAACATCGGAAGTTTAAATAAATCTTTGAATAAAAAGTCTTAAAGATCTTTCATTTCAAACCTATATAGGTGATAATTAAAAATAAATCCTGCACCACAGACCTCGCAAGGGCTTGGTCCTTCTAACTCAAAGAAGCCTTAGAAAAGTCCGATAAAAGAGCTGTAACTGGACTAACATAAAGAAGGTGCGTGTCAGTGATTTTTGGCGACCGTGTCCAGGACCATCGAAGCAACCACCTGTGGATCTTCGTGGCCCAGCAGAAGAAGAAGAAGCCTATTCCAGAAACAGAAGAAGCAAAGATGATACATTCCCAGAGACCTTTGACCAGGCAGAAAAAGGAGAGACTCGATGCTGCATGAATAAAGAAAAGAAGGAGGAAACCTTATTACCATTCTCAGGCTGTAGCAGATACGTTCATGAAAGTTGCGCACATAAAACTCCAGGATCTGACGTAGCTGCGGAGGTAGACGTCAAATGTAGACAGTGCGTGGAAAAACAAGTTACGCCAACCCCAACACGTGATAATTGGAGGGAAATGATGATCTCTTTTATGACTGATTTTAAGAAAGAGAAAGAAGCAGAAAGAGAACAAAGATTAAAAGAAAAAGAAGAAGAAAAAGAGCAAGGATTAAAGGACCAGGAAGAAAATGACCAAAAGTTTACTCGTTTGATCGAAAAGTTGTGTGAACGAGATATGGAACAGAAAGCAGAGAGAGAAAGAGAACGAGAAATGAGTGCCCAAAAGTTTGCACGTTTGATCGAAAAGTTGGGTGAAAGAGATGCTGAACAAAAAGCAGAAAGAGAAAGGGAACGAGAAATGAGTAAGAAAATGTTTGAAGATTTTAAAATAAGTCTAGGAAAAGAAATATCCGAAGCGATAGCTGAAATCAGAAAAGAGAGAGACGAAAAATATGAAGAACTGGTGGAAAGAAGGAGAGAAGATCGGCAGATAGATGATGACCGTTTTAAACAGGTACAAGAAAGTTTGAACCAAGAAATAAAGAATCGAGGGTTCAAGGATAATGTAAACTGCGGTTTGCTAACCGAGCTGAATGAAAGTCAGAGGGAAATATCTTTAAATTTGGAAGGTGAAATAAGAAAAACGAAAGAGGTCCAAACACAAGTGGAAATTATAAAAACATTAAACTCAAAGTTGGAGACCTTACAGCTAGGCAAGGAGAATAGGAATGAAGAGATGGAAACTCTGCCAAAGAAGATATGTGTAAGAACCTCTGGCTCCTCACATCCTTCCAGTTCCGAATCTCCCGAACATTCTGAACCATACCAAAGAAAGAAACGAAGAAGGAGTGGCAGAATGAGACGAACTAGAGACTATGCTACGGAAAAAATGGTAGAAGATAATTTCTACTTAAACCATTCATCCAATCGAATTCTCCGAATGTCTGACGTCAATTCCCTCACCAAGATTAATGGAGAAATAAATTCAGTATCTGCTGAGAGGTACCTGGAGGAGATAAATACTTATATGGATTTAATGAAAATGCCCATGACGTATCGACTAAAAGTCCTCCCTTCGCTAATGGTGGGTAAAGCCAAGGCTTGGTTTATGGCAAACGAAAAGAGATGGAAAACCTTTGAACATTTCCGCTCTGCATTTAGAAAGCAATACGCATCACCTGAAGCAAAACAGAGGGAAATGAATGCCCTGAGGAATAAACATTATAGCAAAGGTGCAGGGTTATCATTGGAGGAATATTGCTGGGAGGTATATGCAGCATACTGCAATCTGACGGAAACAATCAACCAATCAGAAGTGCTGAACTTAATCATTGGCCAATTACCTTCACGAGTGCGACAGCTGGTACTAACTCGAGATCCCGCCAACATAGACCAACTCACGAATTTCCTGGGAAAGTTCGAAGCGTCTGAACAAATGGAAGGATGGAAAGCCGATCACCAACGAACTGATGAACGAAGAAATCCTCAACCTCGAATAAGGAATCTAGAGCTATCCCAGAGGAATGGAGGAGAAGAAGATAAGAGGCCCACACAGATCAACCAAAGGTTTAATGGAAATCTAAGGTTCCAAAGGAAGGATGCCGATAGAAGGACATTGTGGAGTAAGAACCAGAATCAAAGAAACTGGGACCAGTCTCGTGAGAAAGAATGTGGAATACAGACTGACGAAACTCCAGAAGACTGTGCTTTGAACTTTAGAGCACCTGTATGAGAAATTCCTTCCACTATTAAAGCACCTTCTTGGGAATTTCCCTCTACCAGTCGAACCAATTTAAACCAGAGGTCGTTGTAGATGAAGCTCTCCCTTCTACAACGCGACACAATCTTGATATTTGTGAGAGCGAAGAAGACAAACTAATTACTAATGAAAATTTAGATGTTTTGTATCTGGATTGTTTAATGTTTTCGAAGTAACTGAAAATTGCATCAAGTAGCCAGAAATTCTAATAGAAGTTTTAGGATTAAAAATAAGATGTACTTTGGATACAGGAAGTGAATGCACAGTCATGAATTATAATGTTTGGGTAAAGCTCCGAGAGAGATTACCAGGCTTGAAACTGCAAAGATGTCCAGGAATAAGGTTAAAGGATTTTGTAGGACATGAGAGGTCCCGTATTGTAGGATGCCGAACCATTCTTTTTGAAATTACAGGACACACTTTTGAAGATCAAGTCTACGTAGGAAAGAATTTAGAGGCAGATTTGTTATTTGGATATCCCTTCTTCAAAAGATACAAAGTCAATTTGGATGCAGGTGCCAACAAATTATATTTAAAGGAGAAGGGACAAGTCGTTGAAGAAAGTTTGATTCCAGATGACCACGAATATAGTTTTGAAGCAATTAATGGTAAGACTTCGTGTGTTAAACTGTCGATGGCTGAAAGGGAATCGCATTCAGACAATAGGTCCGCCGCCGAGGAAGATATAAGAAAGAAGGCTTTCGCTCCAGAGTTGCTGAATCAAGAAGATGAGGAGGAACTACACTGCCCATTATTTTCTGAGAAACAGGGACTTGTAAAAACTTCAATCTGCAAGATAACCTGTATTTTCTTTACAAAATCCATCTCCCATTCCAAAAGAGGAGAATCTAGAAGAAGACCTAAATGGATGGAAGACCTGGCTAATTGACGTCAAGAAGTTTTACGAAGGAGTGTGTTGAACAAGATGTAAAACCATTTCCTGTTTTCTCCAGAAGCAACGTGCAGATGAAGAATGAAGTCCAAGAAAACGATCCCAAATGAAACATCGCCTCACATCATGAAGAAGAAGAAGTAAAACAAAAATGAAAATATACAAAAAAGGAAAAAAGTTATAAAACAAAATTAAATAACGTTCACTTATATTTAATTTTATTTTCTTCTGGGGGAACGCTATGTGTCGCCCCTGTCAACACATACTTTATCAAGCATAGAACTATTCAATCTGTATTGTATTAATCTATGTTGGAATATTTTCTTTAAAAAATGTGTTATTGTTAATGTTACAATAGGAAATGAATTGTTTAACTTAAATCAGAAGAAATGTTGAAACTATGGAAATATAAGACAACTATGTAATAACCATGGTAAATTCTAAACAAAATTGTGATATAAAAGAGCTAGACTTTTGTAAGTCTACGGGATATTTTCCTGATTGCCGAAAGGCTGATAGTTCAGGGGACGTTGGGTAATATCTTGCTTCAATCTTGGGATTGGCTGGTGTACTTGTACTCCATTTGGCAGATATTCCACAAACCCAACTCTGAATAAGGCGTTCTCCTGCATCATCAAAAAGACCAGGGTTATAAACTTCGGTACAACTAATAGGTTTAGGCCTACAAGTTGTACCGGGTGAATTGTCTGTTTGGAAAAGTGTTTGTGTAACATCGGAAGTTTAAATAAATCTTTGAATAAAAAGTCTTAAAGATCTTTCATTTCAAACCTATATAGGTGATAATTAAAAATAAATCCTGCACCACAGACCTCGCAAGGGCTTGGTCCTTCTAACTCAAAGAAGCCTTAGAGAAGTCCGATAAAAGAGCTGTAACTGGACTAACATAAAGAAGGTGCGTGTCAGTGATTTTTGGCGACCGTGTCCAGGACCATCGAAGCAACCACCTGTGGATCTTCGTGGCCCAGCAGAAGAAGAAGAAGCCTATTCCAGAAACAGAAGAAGCAAAGATGATACATTCCCAGAGACCTTTGACCAGGCAGCAAAAGGAGAGACTCGATGCTGCATGAATAAAGAAAAGAAGGAGGAAACCTTATTACCATTCTCAGGCTGTAGCAGATACGTTCATGAAAGTTGTGCACATAAAACTCCAGGATCTGACGTAGCTGCGGAGGTAGACGTCAAATGTAGACAGTGCGTGGAAAAACAAGTTACGCCAACCCCAACACGTGATAATTGGAGGGAAATGATGATCTCTTTTATGACTGATTTTAAGAAAGAGAAAGAAGCAGAAAGAGAACAAAGATTAAAAGAAAAAGAAGAAGAAAAAGAGCAAGGATTAAAGGACCAGGAAGAAAATGACCAAAAGTTTACACGTTTGATCGAAAAGTTGGGTGAACGAGATATGGAACAGAAAGCAGAGAGAGAAAGAGAACGAGAAATGAGTGACCAAAAGTTTGCACGTTTGATCGAAAAGTTGGGTGAAAGAGATGCTGAACAAAAAGCAGAAAGAGAAAGGGAACGAGAAATGAGTAAGAAAATGTTTGAAGATTTTAAAGTAAGTCTAGGAAAAGAAATATCCGAAGCGATAGTTGAAATCAGAAAAGAGAGAGACGAAAAATATGAAGAACTGGTGGAAAGAAGGAGAGAAGATCGGCAGATAGATGATGACCGTTTTAAACAGCTACAAGAAAGTTTGAACCAAGAAATAAAGAATCGAGAGTTCAAGGATAATGTAAACTGCGGTTTGCTAACCGAGCTGAATGAAAGTCAGAGGGAAATATCTTTAAATTTGGAAGGTGAAATAAGAAAAACGAAAGAGGTCCAAACACAAGTGGAAATTATAAAAACATTAAACTCAAAGTTGGAGACCTTACAGCTAGGCAAGGAGAATAGGAATGAAGAGATGGAAACTCTGCCAAAGAAGATATGTGTAAGAACCTCTGGCTCCTCACATCCTTCCAGTTCCGAATCTCCCGAACATTCTGAACCATGCCAAAGAAAGAAACGAAGAAGGAGTGGCAGAATGAGACGAACTAGAGACTATGCTACGGAAAAAATGGTAGAAGATAATTTCTACTTAAACCATTCATCCAATCGAATTCTCCGAATGTCTGACGTCAATTCCCTCACCAAGATTAATGGAGAAATAAATTCAGTATCTGCTGAGAGGTACCTGGAGGAGATAAATACTTATATGGATTTAATGAAAATGCCCATGACGTATCGACTAAAAGTCCTCCCTTCGCTAATGGTGGGTAAAGCCAAGGCTTGGTTTATGGCAAACGAAAAGAGATGGAAAACCTTTGAACATTTCCGCTCTGCATTTAGAAAGCAATACGCATCACCTGAAGCAAAACAGAGGGAAATGAATGCCCTGAGGAATAAACATTATACCAAAGGTGCTGGGTTATCATTGGAGGAATATTGCTGGGAGGTATATGCAGCATACTGCAATCTGACGGAAACAATCAACCAATCAGAAGTGCTGAACTTAATCATTGGCCAATTACCTTCACGAGTGCGACAGCTGGTACTAACTCTAGATCCCGCCAACATAGACCAACTCACGAATTTCCTGGGAAAGTTCGAAGCGTCTGAACAAATGGAAGGATGGAAAGCCGATCACCAACGAACTGATGAACGAAGAAATCCTCAACCTCGAATAAGGAATCTAGAGCTATCCCAGAGGAATGGAGGAGAAGAAGATAAGAGGCCCACACAGATCAATTAAAGGTTTAATGGAAATCTAAGGTTCCAAAGGAAGGATGCCGATAGAAGGACATTGTGGAGTAAGAACCAGAATCAAAGAAACTGGGACCAGTCTCGTGAGAAAGAATGTGGAATACAGACTGACGAAACTCCAGAAGACTGTGCTTTGAACCCTAGAGCACCTGTATGGGAAATTCCTTCCACTATTAAAGCACCTTCTTGGGAATTTCCCTCTACCAGTCGAACCAATTTAAACCAGAGGTCGTTGTAGATGAAGCTCTCCCTTCTACAACGCGACACAATCTTGATATTTGTGAGAGCGAAGAAGACAAACTAATTACTAATGAAAATTTAGATGTTTTGTATCTGGATTGTTAATGTTTTCGAAGTAACTGAAAATTGCATCAAGAAGCCAGAAATTCTAATAGAAGTTTTAGGATTAAAAATAAGATGTACTTTGGATACAGGAAGTGAATGCACAGTCATGAATTATAATGTTTGGGTAAAGCTCCGGGAGAGATTACCAGGCTTGAAACTGCAAAGATGTCCAGGAATAAGGTTAAAGGATTTTGTTGGACATGAGAGGTCCCGTATTGTAGGATGCCCAACCATTCTTTTTGAAATTGCAGGACACACTTTTGAAGATCAAGTCTACGTAGGAAAGAATTTAGAGGCAGATTTGTTATTTGGATATCCCTTCTTCAAAAGATACAAAGTCAATTTGGATGCAGGTGCCAACAAATTATATTTAAAGGAGAAGGGACAAGTCGTTGAAGAAAGTTTGATTCCAGATGACCAAGAATATAGTTTTGAAGCAATTAATGGTAAGACTTCGTGTGTTAAACTGTCGATGGCTGAAAGGGAATCGCATTCAGACAATAGGTCCGCCGCCGAGGAAGATATAAGAAAGAAGGCTTTCGCTCCAGAGTTGCTGAATCAAGAAGATGAGGAGGAACTACACTGCCCATTATTTTCTGACAAACAGGGACTTGTAAAAACTTCAATCTGCAAGATAAGTGCAGAACAACCAGTATTTTCTTTACAAAATCCATCTCCCATTCCAAAAGAGGAGAATCTAGAAGAAGACCTAAATGGATGGAAGACCTGGCTAATTGACGTCAAGAAGTTTTACGAAGGAGTGTGTTGAACAAGATGATAAACCATTTCCTGTTTTCTCCAGAAGCAACGTGCAGATGAAGAATGAAGTCCAAGAAAACGATCCCAAATGAAACATCGCCTCACATCATGAAGAAGAAGAAGTAAAACATAAATGAAAATATACAAAAAAGGAAAAAGTTATAAAACAAAATTAAATAACGTTCACTTATATTTAATTTTATTTTCTTCTGGGGGAACGCTATGTGTCGCCCCTGTCAACACATACTTTATCAAGCATAGAACTATTCAATCTGTATTGTATTAATCTATGTTGGAATATTTTCTTTAAAAATGTGTTATGGTTAATGTTACAATAGGAAATGAATTGTTTAACTTAAATCAGAAGAAATGTTGAAACTATGGAAATATAAGACAACTATGTAATAACCATGGTAAATTCTAAACAAAATTGTGATATAAAAGAGCTAGACTTTTGTAAGTCTACGGGACATTCTCCTGGTTGCCGAAAGGCTGATGGTTCAGGGGACGTTGGGTAATATCTTGCTTCAATCTTGGGATTGGCTGGTGTACTTGTACTCCATTTGGCAGATATTCCACAAACCCAACTCTGAATAAGGCGTTCTCCTGCATCATCAAAAAGACCAGGGTTATAAACTTCGGTACAACTAATAGGTTTAGGCCTACAAGTTGTACCGGGTGAATTGTCTGTTTGGAAAAGTGTTTGTGTAACATCGGAAGTTTAAATAAATCTTTGAATAAAAAGTCTTAAAGATCTTTCATTTCAAACCTATATAGGTGATAATTAAAAATAAATCCTGCACCACAGACCTCGCAAGGGCTTGGTCCTTCTAACCCTAAGAAGCCTTAGAGAAGTCCGATAAAAGGGCTGTAACTGGACTAACATAAAGAAGGTGCGTGTCAGTGATTTTTGGCGACCGTGTCCAGGACCATCGAAGCAACCACCTGTGGATCTTCGTGGCCCAGCAGAAGAAGAAGAAGCCTATTCCAGAAACAGAAGAAGCAAAGATGATACATTCCCAGAGACCTTTGACCAGGCAGCAAAAGGAGAGACTCGATGCTGCATGAATAAAGAAAAGAAGGAGGAAACCTTATTACCATTCTCAGGCTGTAGCAGATACGTTCATGAAAGTTGTGCACATAAAACTCCAGGATCTGACGTAGCTGCGGAGGTAGACGTCAAATGTAGACAGTGCGTGGAAAAACAAGTTACGCCAACCCCAACACGTGATAATTGGAGGGAAATGATGATCTCTTTTATGACTGATTTTAAGAAAGAGAAAGAAGCAGAAAGAGAACAAAGATTAAAAGAAAAAGAAGAAGAAAAAGAGCAAGGATTAAAGGACCAGGAAGAAAATGACCAAAAGTTTACACGTTTGATCGAAAAGTTGGGTGAACGAGATATGGAACAGAAAGCAGAGAGAGAAAGAGAACGAGAAATGAGTGACCAAAAGTTTGCCCGTTTGATCGAAAAGTTGGGTGAAAGAGATGCTGAACAAAAAGCAGAAAGAGAAAGGGAACGAGAAATGAGTAAGAAAATGTTTGAAGATTTTAAAATAAGTCTAGGAAAAGAAATATCCGAAGCGATAGCTGAAATCAGAAAAGAGAGAGACGAAAAATATGAAGAACTGGTGGAAAGAAGGAGAGAAGATCGGCAGATAGATGATGACCGTTTTAAGCAGCTACAAGAAAGTTTGAACCAAGAAATAAAGAATCGAGAGTTCAAGGATAATGTAAACTGCGGTTTGCTAACCGAGCTGAATGAAAGTCAGAGGGAAATATCTTTAAATCTGGAAGGTGAAATAAGAAAAACGAAAGAGGTCCAAACACAAGTGGAAATTATAAAAACATTAAACTCAAAGTTGGAAACCTTACAGCTAGGCAAGGAGAATAGGAATGAAGAGATGGAAACTCTGCCAAAGAAGATATGTGTAAGAACCTCTGGCTCCTCACATCCTTCCAGTTCCGAATCTCCCGAACATTCTGAACCATGCCAAAGAAAGAAACGAAGAAGGAGTGGCAGAATGAGACGAACTAGAGACTATGCTACGGAAAAAATGGTAGAAAATAATTTCTACTTAAACCATTCATCCAATCGAATTCTCCGAATGTCTGACGTCAATTCCCTCACCAAGTTTAATGGAGAAATAAATTCAGTATCTGCTGAGAGGTACCTGGAGGAGATAAATACTTATATGGATTTAATGAAAATGCCCATGACGTATCGACTAAAAGTCCTCCCTTCGCTAATGGTGGGTAAAGCCAAGGCTTGGTTTATGGCAAACGAAAAGAGATGGAAAACCTTTGAACATTTCCGCTCTGCATTTAGAAAGCAATACGCATCACCTGAAGCAAAACAGAGGGAAATGAATGCCCTGAGGAATAAACATTATAGCAAAGGTGCAGGAGGAATATTGCTGGGAGGTATATGCAGCATACTGCAATCTGACGGAAACAATCAACCAATCAGAAGTGCTGAACTTAATCATTGGCCAATTACCTTCACGAGTGCGACAGCTGGTACTAACTCTAGATCCCGCCAACATAGACCAACTCACGAATTTCCTGGGAAAGTTCGAAGCGTCTGAACAAATGGAAGGATGGAAAGCCGATCACCAACGAACTGATGAACTAAGAAATCCCCAACCTCGAATAAGGAATCTAGAGCTATCCCAGAGGAATGGAGGAGAAGAAGATAAGAGGCCCACACAGATCAATTAAAGGTTTAATGGAAATCTAAGGTTCCAAAGGAAGGATGCCGATAGAAGGACATTGTGGAGTAAGAACCAGAATCAAAGAAACTGGGACCAGTCTCGTGAGAAAGAATGTGGAATACAGACTGACGAAACTCCAGAAGACTGTGCTTTGAACCCTAGAGCACCTGTATGGGAAATTCCTTCCACTATTAAAGCACCTTCTTGGGAATTTCCCTCTACCAATCGAACCAATTTAAACCAGAGGTCGTTGTAGATGAAGTTCCTTACTTCTACAACGCGACACAATTTTGATATTTGTGAGAGCGAAGAAGACAAACTAATTACTAATGAAAATTTAGATGTTTTGTATCTGGATTGTTTAATGTTTTCGAAGTAACTGAAAATTGCATCAAGAAGCCAGAAATTCTAATAGAAGTTTTAGGATTAAAAATAAGATGTACTTTCGATACAGGAAGTGAATGCACAGTCATGAATTATAATGTTTGGGTAAAGCTCCGAGAGAGATTACCAGGCTTGAAACTGCAAAGATGTCCAGGAATAAGGTTAAAGGATTTTGTAGGACATGAGAGGTCCCGTATTGTAGGATGCCGAACCATTCTTTTTGAAATTACAGGACACACTTTTGAAGATCAAGTCTACGTAGGAAAGAATTTAGAGGCAGATTTGTTATTTGGATATCCCTTCTTCAAAAGATACAAAGTCAATTTGGATGCAGGTGCCAACAAATTATATTTAAAGGAGAAGGGACAAGTCGTTGAAGAAAGTTTGATTCCAGATGACCACGAATATAGTTTTGAAGCAATTAATGGTAAGACTTCGTGTGTTAAACTGTCGATGGCTGAAAGGGAATCGCATTCAGACAATAGGTCCGCCGCCGAGGAAGATATAAGAAAGAAGGCTTTCGCTCCAGAGTTGCTGAATCAAGAAGATGAGGAGGAACTACACTGCCCATTATTTTCTGACAAACAGGGACTTGTAAGAACTTCAATCTGCAAGATAAGTGCAGAACAACCTGTATTTTCTTTACAAAATCCATCTCCCATTCCAAAAGAGGAGAATCTAGAAGAAGACCTAAATGGATGGAAGACCTGGCTAATTGACGTCAAGAAGTTTTACGAAGGAGTGTGTTGAACAAGATGTAAAACCATTTCCTGTTTTCTCCAGAAGCAACGTGCAGATGAAGAATGAAGTCCAAGAAAACGATCCCAAATGAAACATCGCCTCACATCATGAAGAAGAAGAAGTAAAACATTAATGAAAATATACAAAAAAGGAAAAAGTTATAAAACAAAATTAAATAACGTTCACTTATATTTAATTTTATTTTCTTCTGGGGGAACGCTATGTGTCGCCCCTGTCAACACATACTTTATCAAGCATAGAACTATTCAATCTGTATTGTATTAATCTATGTTGGAATATTTTCTTTAAAAATGTGTTATGGTTAATGTTACAATAGGAAATGAATTGTTTAACTTAAATCAGAAGAAATGTTGAAACTATGGAAATATAAGACAACTATGTAATAACCATGGTAAATTCTAAACAAAATTGTGATATAAAAGAGCTAGACTTTTGTAAGTCTACGGGACATTCTCCTTGTTGCCGAAAGGCTGATGGTTCAGGGGACGTTGGGTAATATCTTACTTCAATCTTGGGATTGGCTGGTGTACTTGTACTCCATTTGGCAGATATTCCACAAACCCAACTCTGAATAAGGCGTTCTCCTGCATCATCAAAAAGACCAGGGTTATAAACTTCGGTACAACTAATAGGTTTAGGCCTACAAGTTGTACCGGGTGAATTGTCTGTTTGGAAAAGTGTTTGTGTAACATCGGAAGTTTAAATAAATCTTTGAATAAAAAGTCTTAAAGATCTTTCATTTCAAACCTATATAGGTGATAATTAAAAATAAATCCTGCACCACAGACCTCGCAAGGGCTTGGTCCTTCTAACCCTAAGAAGCCTTAGAGAAGTCCGATAAAAGGGCTGTAACTGGACTAACATAAAGAAGGTGCGTGTCAGTGATTTTTGGCGACCGTGTCCAGGACCATCGAAGCAACCACCTGTGGATCTTCGTGGCCCAGCAGAAGAAGAAGAAACCTGTTCCAGAAACAGAAGAAGCAAAGATGATACATTCCCAGAGACCTTTGACCAGGCAGCAAAAGGAGAGACTCGATGCTGCATGAATAAAGAAAAGAAGGAGGAAACCTTATTACCATTCTCAGGCTGTAGCAGATACGTTCATGAAAGTTGTGCACATAAAACTCCAGGATCTGACGTAGCTGCGGAGGTAGACGTCAAATGTAGACAGTGCGTGGAAAAACAAGTTACGCCAACCCCAACACGTGATAATTGGAGGGAAATGATGATCTCTTTTATGACTGACTTTAAGAAAGAGAAAGAAGCAGAAAGAGAACAAAGATTAAAAGAAAAAGAAGAAGAAAAAGAGCAAGGATTAAAGGACCAGGAAGAAAATGACCAAAAGTTTACACGTTTGATCGAAAAGTTGGGTGAACGAGATATGGAACAGAAAGCAGAGAGAGAAAGAGAACGAGAAATGAGTGACCAAAAGTTTGCACGTTTGATCGAAAAGTTGGGTGAAAGAGATGCTGAACAAAAAGCAGAAAGAGAAAGGGAACGAGAAATGAGTAAGAAAATGTTTGAAGATTTTAAAATAAGTCTAGGAAAAGAAATATCCGAAGCGATAGCTGAAATCAGAAAAGAGAGAGACGAAAAATATGAAGAACTGGTGGAAAGAAGGAGAGAAGATCGGCAGATAGATGATGACCGTTTTAAACAGCTACAAGAAAGTTTGAACCAAGAAATAAAGAATCGAGAGTTCAAGGATAATGTAAACTGCGGTTTGCTAACCGAGCTGAATGAAAGTCAGAGGGAAATATCTTTAAATTTGGAAGGTGAAATAAGAAAAACGAAAGAGGTCCAAACACAAGTGGAAATTATAAAAACATTAAACTCAAAGTTGGAGACCTTACAGCTAGGCAAGGAGAATAGGAATGAAGAGATGGAAACTCTGCCAAAGAAGATATGTGTAAGAACCTCTGGCTCCTCACATCCTTCCAGTTCCGAATCTCCCGAACATTCTGAACCATGCCAAAGAAAGAAACGAAGAAGGAGTGGCAGAATGAGACGAACTAGAGACTATGCTACGGAAAAAATGGTAGAAGATAATTTCTACTTAAACCATTCATCCAATCGAATTCTCCGAATGTCTGACGTCAATTCCCTCACCAAGATTAATGGAGAAATAAATTCAGTATCTGCTGAGAGGTACCTGGAGGAGATAAATACTTATATGGATTTAATGAAAATGCCCATGACGTATCGACTAAAAGTCCTCCCTTCGCTAATGGTGGGTAAAGCCAAGGCTTGGTTTATGGCAAACGAAAAGAGATGGAAAACCTTTGAACATTTCCGCTCTGCATTTAGAAAGCAATACGCATCACCTGAAGCAAAACAGAGGGAAATGAATGCCCTGAGGAATAAACATTATAGCAAAGGTGCAGGAGGAATATTGCTGGGAGGTATATGCAGCATACTGCAATCTGACGGAAACAATCAACCAATCAGAAGTGCTGAACTTAATCATTGGCCAATTACCTTCACGAGTGCGACAGCTGGTACTAACTCGAGATCCCGCCAACATAGACCAACTCACGAATTTCTTGGGAAAGTTCGAAGCGTCTGAACAAATGGAAGGATGGAAAGCCGATCACCAACGAACTGATGAACGAAGAAATCCTCAACCTCGAATAAGGAATCTAGAGCTATCCCAGAGGAATGGAGGAGAAGAAGATAAGAGGCCCACACAGATCAACCAAAGGTTTAATGGAAATCTAAGGTTCCAAAGGAAGGATGCCGATAGAAGGACATTGTGGAGTAAGAACCAGAATCAAAGAAACTGGGACCAGTCTCGTGAGAAAGAATGTGGAATACAGACTGACGAAACTCCAGAAGACTGTGCTTTGAACCCTAGAGCACCTGTATGGGAAATTCCTTCCACTATTAAAGCACCTTCTTGGGAATTTCCCTCTACCAGTCGAACCAATTTAAACCAGAGGTCGTTGTAGATGAAGCTCTCCCTTCTACAACGCGACACAATCTTGATATTTGTGAGAGCGAAGAAGACAAACTAATTACTAATGAAAATTTAGATGTTTTGTATCTGGATTGTTTAATGTTTTCGAAGTAACTGAAAATTGCATCAAGAAGCCAGAAATTCTAATAGAAGTTTTAGGATTAAAAATAAGATGTACTTTGGATACAGGAAGTGAATGCACAGTCATGAATTATAATGTTTGGGTAAAGCTGCGAGAGAGATTACCAGGCTTGAAACTGCAAAGATGTCCAGGAATAAGGTTAAAGGATTTTGTTGGACATGAGAGGTCCCGTATTGTAGGATGCCCAACCATTCTTTTTGAAATTGCAGGACACACTTTTGAAGATCAAGTCTACGTAGGAAAGAATTTAGAGGCAGATTTGTTATTTGGATATCCCTTCTTCAAAAGATACAAAGTCAATTTGGATGCAGGTGCCAACAAATTATATTTAAAGGAGAAGGGACAAGTCGTTGAAGAAAGTTTGATTCCAGATGACCAAGAATATAGTTTTGAAGCAATTAATGGTAAGACTTCGTGTGTTAAACTGTCGATGGCTGAAAGGGAATCGCATTCAGACAATAGGTCCGCCGCCGAGGAAGATATAAGAAAGAAGGCTTTCGCTACAGAGTTTCTGAATCAAGAAGATGAGGAGGAACTACACTGCCCATTATTTTCTGACAAACAGGGACTTGTAAAAACTTCAATCTGCAAGATAAGTGCAGAACAACCTGTATTTTCTTTACAAAATCCATCTCCCATTCCAAAAGAGGAGAATCTAGAAGAAGACCTAAATGGATGGAAGACCTGGCTAATTAACGTCAAGAAGTTTTACGAAGGAGTGTGTTGAACAAGATGTAAAACCATTTCCTGTTTTCTCCAGAAGCAACGTGCAGATGAAGAATGAAGTCCAAGAAAACGATCCCAAATGAAACATCGCCTCACATCATGAAGAAGAAGAAGTAAAACAAAAATGAAAATATACAAAAAAGGAAAAAGTTATAAAACAAAATTAAATAACGTTCACTTATATTTAATTTTATTTTCTTCTGGGGGAACGCTATGTGTCGCCCCTGTCAACACATACTTTATCAAGCATAGAACTATTCAATCTGTATTGTATTAATCTATGTTGGAATATTTTCTTTAAAAAATGTGTTATTGTTAATGTTACAATAGGAAATGAATTGTTTAACTTAAATCAGAAGAAATGTTGAAACTATGGAAATATAAGACAACTATGTAATAACCATGGTAAATTCTAAACAAAATTGTGATATAAAAGAGCTAGACTTTTGTAAGTCTACGGGACATTCTCCTGGTTGCCGAAAGGCTGATGGTTCAGGGGACGTTGGGTAATATCTTGCTTCAATCTTGGGATTGGCTGGTGTACTTGTACTCCATTTGGCAGATATTCCACAAACCCAACTCTGAATAAGGCGTTCTCCTGCATCATCAAAAAGACCAGGGTTATAAACTTCGGTACAACTAATAGGTTTAGGCCTACAAGTTGTACCGGGTGAATTGTCTGTTTGGAAAAGTGTTTGTGTAACATCGGAAGTTTAAATAAATCTTTGAATAAAAAGTCTTAAAGATCTTTCATTTCAAACCTATATAGGTGATAATTAAAAATAAATCCTGCACCACAGACCTCGCAAGGGCTTGGTCCTTCTAACTATAAGAAGCCTTAGAGAAATCCGATAAAAGGGCTGTAACTGGACTAACATAAAGAAGGTGCGTGTCAGTGATTTTTGGCGACCGTGTCCAGGACCATCGAAGCAACCACCTGTGGATCTTCGTGGCCCAGCAGAAGAAGAAGAAGCCTGTTCCTGAAACAGAAGAAGAAGCCTATTCCAGAAACAGAAGAAGCAAAGATGATAGGTTCCCAGAGACCTTTGACCAGGCAGCAAAAGGAGAGACTCGATGCTGCATGAATAAAGAAAAGAAGGAGGAAACCTTATTACCATTCTCAGGCTGTAGCAGATACGTTCATGGAAGTTGTGCACATAAAACTCCAGGATCTGACGTAGCTGCGGAAGTAGACGTCAAATGTAGACAGTGCGTGGAAAAACAAGTTACGCCAACCCCAACACGTGATAATTGGAGGGAAATGATGATCTCTTTTATGACTGATTTTAAGAAAGACAAAGAAGCAGAAAGAGAACAAAGATTAAAAGAAAAAGAAGAAGAAAAAGAGCAAGGATTAAAGGACCAGGAAGAAAATGACCAAAAGTTTACACGTTTGATCGAAAAGTTGGGTGAACGAGATATGGAACAGAAAGCAGAGAGAGAAAGAGAACGAGAAATGAGTGACCAAAAGTTTGCACGTTTGATCGAAATGTTGGGTGAAAGAGATGCTGAACAAAAAGCAGAAAGAGAAAGGGAACGAGAAATGAGTAAGAAAATGTTTGAAGATTTTAAAATATGTCTAGGAAAAGAAATATCCGAAGCGATAGCTGAAATCAGAAAAGAGAGAGACGAAAAATATGAAGAACTGGTGGAAAGAAGGAGAGAAGATCGGCAGATAGATGATGACCGTTTTAAACAGCTACAAGAAAGTTTGAACCAAGAAATAAAGAATCGAGAGTTCAAGGATAATGTAAACTGCGGTTTGCTAACCGAGCTGAATGAAAGTCAGAGGGAAATATCTTTAAATTTGGAAGGTGAAATAAGAAAAACGAAAGAGGTCCAAACACAAGTGGAAATTATAAAAACATTAAACTCAAAGTTGGAGACCTTACAGCTAGGCAAGGAGAATAGGAATGAAGAGATGGAAACTCTGCCAAAGAAGATATGTGTAAGAACCTCTGGCTCCTCACATCCTTCCAGTTCCGAATCTCCCGAACATTCTGAACCATGCCAAAGAAAGAAACGAAGAAGGAGTGGCAGAATGAGACGAACTAGAGACTATGCTACGGAAAAAATGGTAGAAGATAATTTCTACTTAAACCATTCATCCAATCGAATTCTCCGAATGTCTGACGTCAATTCCCTCACCAAGTTTAATGGAGAAATAAATTCAGTATCTGCTGAGAGGTACCTGGAGGAGATAAATACTTATATGGATTTAATGAAAATGCCCATGACGTCTCGACTAAAAGTCCTCCCTTCGCTAATGGTGGGTAAAGCCAAGGCTTGGTTTATGGCAAACGAACATTTGAACATTTCCGCTCTGCATTTAGAAAGCAATACGCATCACCTGAAGCAAAACAGATGGAAATGAATGCCCTGAGGAATAAACATTTTAGCAAAGGTGCAGGAGGAATATTGCTGGGAGGTATATGCAGCATACTGCAATCTGACGGAAACAATCAACCAATCAGAAGTGCTGAACTTAATCATTGGCCAATTACCTTCACGAGTGCGACAGCTGGTACTAACTCGAGATCCCGCCATCATAGACCAACTCACGAATTTCCTGGGAAAGTTCGAAGCGTCTGAACAAATGGAAGGATGGAAAGCCGATCACCAACGAACTGATGAACGAAGAAATCCTCAACCTCGAATAAGGAATCTAGAGCTATCCCAGAGGAATGGAGGAGAAGAAGATAAGAGGCCCACACAGATCAACCAAAGGTTTAATGGAAATCTAAGGTTCCAAAGGAAGGATGCCGATAGAAGGACATTGTGGAGTAAGAACCAGAATCAAAGAAACTGGGACCAGTCTCGTGAGAAAGAATGTGGAATACAGACTGACGAAACTCCAGAAGACTGTGCTTTGAACCCTAGAGCACCTGTATGGGAAATTCCTTCCACTATTAAAGCACCTTCTTGGGAATTTCCCTCTACCAGTCGAACCAATTTAAACCAGAGGTCGTTGTAGATGAAGCTCTCCCTTCTACAACGCGACACAATCTTGATATTTGTGAGAGCGAAGAAGACAAACTAATTACTAATGAAAATTTAGATGTTTTGTATCTGGATTGTTTAATGTTTTCGAAGTAACTGAAAATTGCATCCAGAAGCCAGAAATTCTAATAGAAGTTTTAGGATTAAAAATAAGATGTACTTTGGATACAGGAAGTGAATGCACAGTCATGAATTATAATGTTTGGGTAAAGCTCCGAGAGAGATTACCAGGCTTGAAACTGCAAAGATGTCCAGGAATAAGGTTAAAGGATTTTGTTGGACATGAGAGGTCCCGTATTGTAGGATGCCGAACCATTCTTTTTGAAATTGCAGGACACACTTTTGAAGATCAAGTCTACGTAGGAAAGAATTTAGAGGCAGATTTGTTATTTGGATATCCCTTCTTCAAAAGATACAAAGTCAATTTGGATGCAGGTGCCAACAAATTATATTTAAAGGAGAAGGGACAAGTCGTTGAAGAAAGTTTGATTCCAGATGACCAAGAATATAGTTTTGAAGCAATTAATGGTAAGACTTCGTGTGTTAAACTGTCGATGGCTGAAAGGGAATCGCATTCAGACAATAGGTCCGCCGCCGAGGAAGATATAAGAAAGAAGGCTTTCGCTGCAGAGTTGCTGAATCAAGAAGATGAGGAGGAACTACACTGCCCATTATTTTCTGAGAAACAGGGACTTGTAAAAACTTCAATCTGCAAGATAAGTGCAGAACAACCTGTATTTTCTTTACAAAATCCATCTCCCATTCAAAAAGAGGAGAATCTAGAAGAAGACCTAAATGGATGGAAGACCTGGCTAATTAACGTCAAGAAGTTTTACGAAGGAGTGTGTTGAACAAGATGTAAAACCATTTCCTGTTTTCTCCAGAAGCAACGTGCAGATGAAGAATGAAGTCCAAGAAAACGATCCCAAATGAAACATCGCCTCACATCATGAAGAAGAAGAAGTAAAACAAAAATGAAAATATACAAAAAAGGAAAAAAGTTATAAAACAAAATTAAATAACGTTCACTTATATTTAATTTTATTTTCTTCTGGGGGAACGCTATGTGTCGCCCCTGTCAACACATACTTTATCAAGCATAGAACTATTCAATCTGTATTGTATTAATCTATTTTGGAATATTTTCTTTAAAAAATGTGTTATTGTTTATGTTACAATAGGAAATGAATTGTTTAACTTAAATCAGAAGAAATGTTGAAACTATGGAAATATAAGACAACTATGTAATAACCATGGTAAATTCTAAACAAAATTGTGATATAAAAGAGCTAGACTTTTGTAAGTCTACGGGACATTCTCCTGGTTGCCGAAAGGCTGATGGTTCAGGGGACGTTGGGTAATATCTTGCTTCAATCTTGGGATTGGCTGGTGTACTTGTACTCCATTTGGCAGATATTCCACAAACCCAACTCTGAATAAGGCGTTCTCCTGCATCATCAAAAAGACCAGGGTTATAAACTTCGTTACAACTAATAGGTTTAGGCCTACAAGTTGTACCGGGTGAATTGTCTGTTTGGAAAAGTGTTTGTGTAACATCGGAAGTTTAAATAAATCTTTGAATAAAAAGTCTTAAAGATCTTTCATTTCAAACCTATATAGGTGATAATTAAAAATAAATCCTGCACCACAGACCTCGCAAGGGCTTGGTCCTTCTAACTCTAAGAAGCCTTAGAGAAATCCGATAAAAGGGCTGTAACTGGACTAACATAAAGAAGGTGCGTGTCAGTGATTTTTGGCGACCGTGTCCAGGACCATCGAAGCAACCACCTGTGGATCTTCGTGGCCCAGCAGAAGAAAAAGAAGCCTGTTCCTGAAACAGAAGAAGAAGTCTATTCCAGAAACAGAAGAAGCAAAGATGATAGGTTCCCAGAGACCTTTGACCAGGCAGCAAAAGGAGAGACTCGATGCTGCATGAATAAAGAAAAGAAGGAGGAAACCTTATTACCATTCTCAGGCTGTAGCAGATACGTTCATGGAAGTTGTGCACATAAAACTCCAGGATCTGACGTAGCTGCGGAGGTAGACGTCAAATGTAGACATTGCGTGGAAAAACAAGTTACGCCAACCCAAACACGTGATAATTGGAGGGAAATGATGATCTCTTTTATGACTGATTTTAAGAAAGAGAAAGAAGCAGAAAGAGAACAAAGATTAAAAGAAAAAGAAGAAGAAAAAGAGCAAGGATTAAAGGACCAGGAAGAAAATGACCAAAAGTTTACACGTTTGATCGAAAAGTTGGGTGAACGAGATATGGAACAGAAAGCAGAGAGAGAAAGAGAACGAGAAATGAGTGACCAAAAGTTTGCACGTTTGATCGAAAAGTTGGGTGAAAGAGATGCTGAACAAAAAGCAGAAAGAGAAAGGGAACGAGAAATGAGTAAGAAAATGTTTGAAGATTTTAAAATAAGTCTAGGAAAAGAAATATCCGAAGCGATAGCTGAAATCAGAAAAGAGAGAGACGAAAAATATGAAGAACTGGTGGAAAGAAGGAGAGAAGATCGGCAGATAGATGATGACCGTTTTAAACAGCTACAAGAAAGTTTGAACCAAGAAATAAAGAATCGAGAGTTCAAGGATAATGTAAACTGCGGTTTGCTAAACGAGCTGAATGAAAGTCAGAGGGAAATATCTTTAAATTTGGAAGGTGAAATAAGAAAAACGAAAGAGGTCCAAACACAAGTGGAAATTATAAAAACATTAAACTCAAAGTTGGAGACCTTACAGCTAGGCAAGGAGAATAGGAATGAAGAGATGGAAACTCTGCCAAAGAAGATATGTGTAAGAACCTCTGGCTCCTCACATCCTTCCAGTTCCGAATCTCCCGAACATTCTGAACCATGCCAAAGAAAGAAACGAAGAAGGAGTGGCAGAATGAGACGAACTAGAGACTATGCTACGGAAAAAATGGTAGAAAATAATTTCTACTTAAACCATTCATCCAATCGAATTCTCCGAATGTCTGACGTCAATTCCCTCACCAAGTTTAATGGAGAAATAAATTCAGTATCTGCTGAGAGGTACCTGGAGGAGATAAATACTTATATGGATTTAATGAAAATGCCCATGACGTATCGACTAAAAGTCCTCCCTTCGCTAATGGTGGGTAAAGCCAAGGCTTGGTTTATGGCAAACGAACATTTGAACATTTCCGCTCTGCATTTAGAAAGCAATACGCATCACCTGAAGCAAAACAGATGGAAATGAATGCCCTGAGGAATAAACATTTTAGCAAAGGTGCAGGAGGAATATTGCTGGGAGGTATATGCAGCATACTGCAATCTGACGGAAACAATCAACCAATCAGAAGTGCTGAACTTAATCATTGGCCAATTACCTTCACGAGTGCGACAGCTGGTACTAACTCGAGATCCCGCCATCATAGACCAACTCACGAATTTCCTGGGAAAGTTCGAAGCGTCTGAACAAATGGAAGGATGGAAAGCCGATCACCAACGAACTGATGAACGAAGAAATCCTCAACCTCGAATAAGGAATCTAGAGCTATCCCAGAGGAATGGAGGAGAAGAAGATAAGAGGCCCACACAGATCAACCAAAGGTTTAATGGAAATCTAAGGTTCCAAAGGAAGGATGCCGATAGAAGGACATTGTGGAGTAAGAACCAGAATCAAAGAAACTGGGACCAGTCTCGTGAGAAAGAATGTGGAATACAGACTGACGAAACTCCAGAAGACTGTGCTTTGAACCCTAGAGCACCTGTATGGGAAATTCCTTCCACTATTAAAGCACCTTCTTGGGAATTTCACTCTACCAGTCGAACCAATTTAAACCAGAGGTCGTTGTAGATGAAGCTCTCCCTTCTACAACGCGACACAATCTTGATATTTGTGAGAGCGAAGAAGACAAACTAATTACTAATGAAAATTTAGATGTTTTGTATCTGGATTGTTTAATGTTTTCGAAGTAACTGAAAATTGCATCAAGAAGCCAGAAATTCTAATAGAAGTTTTAGGATTAAAAATAAGATGTACTTTGGATACAGGAAGTGAATGCACAGTCATGAATTATAATGTTTGGGTAAAGCTCCGAGAGAGATTACCAGGCTTGAAACTGCAAAGATGTCCAGGAATAAGGTTAAAGGATTTTGTTGGACATGAGAGGTCCCGTATTGTAGGATGCCGAACCATTCTTTTTGAAATTGCAGGACACACTTTTGAAGATCAAGTCTACGTAGGAAAGAATTTAGAGGCAGATTTGTTATTTGGATATCCCTTCTTCAAAAGATAAAAAGTCAATTTGGATGCAGGTGCCAACAAATTATATTTAAAGGAGAAGGGACAAGTCGTTGAAGAAAGTTTGATTCCAGATGACCAAGAATATAGTTTTGAAGCAATTAATGGTAAGACTTCGTGTGTTAAACTGTCGATGGCTGAAAGCGAATCGCATTCAGACAATAGGTCCGCCGCCGAGGAAGATATAGGAAAGAAGACTTCCGCTCCAGAGTTGCTGAATCAAGAAGATGAGGAGGAACTACACTGCCCATTATTTTCTGCAAACAGGGACTTGTAAAAACTTCAATCTGCAAGATAAGTGCAGAACAACCTGTATTTTCTTTACAAAATCCATCTCCCATTCCAAAAGAGGAGAATCTAGAAGAAGACCTAAATGGATGGAAGACCTGGCTAATTGACGTCAAGAAGTTTTACGAAGGAGTGTGTTGAACAAGATGTAAAACCATTTCCTGTTTTCTCCAGAAGCAACGTGCAGATGAAGAATGAAGTCCAAGAAAACGATCCCAAATGAAACATCGCCTCACATCATGAAGAAGAAGAAGTAAAACAAAAATGAAAATATACAAAAAAGGAAAAAAGTTATAAAACAAAATTAAATAACGTTCACTTATATTTAATTTTATTTTCTTCTGGGGGAACGCTATGTGTCGCCCCTGTCAACACATACTTTATCAAGCATAGAACTATTCAATCTGTATTGTATTAATCTATGTTGGAATATTTTCTTTAAAAAATGTGTTATTGTTAATGTTACAATAGGAAATGAATTGTTTAACTTAAATCAGAAGAAATGTTGAAACTATGGAAATATGAGACAACTATGTAATAACCATGGTAAATTCTAAACAAAATTGTGATATAAAAGAGCTAGACTTTTGTAAGTCTACGGGATATTTTCCTGATTGCCGAAAGGCTGATAGTTCAGGGGACGTTGGGTAATATCTTGCTTCAATCTTGGGATTGGCTGGTGTACTTGTACTCCATTTGGCAGATATTCCACAAACCCAACTCTGAATAAGGCGTTCTCCTGCATCATCAAAAAGACCAGGGTTATAAACTTCGGTACAACTAATAGATTTAGGCCTACAAGTTGTACCGGGTGAATTGTCTGTTTGGAAAAGTGTTTGTGTAACATCGGAAGTTTAAATAAATCTTTGAATAAAAAGTCTTAAAGATCTTTCATTTCAAACCTATATAGGTGATAATTAAAAATAAATCCTGCACCACAGACCTCGCAAGGGCTTGGTCCTTCTAACTCTAAGAAGCCTTAGAGAAGTCCGATAAAAGGGCTGTAACTGGACTAACATAAAGAAGGTGCGTGTCAGTGATTTTTTTCGACCGTGTCCAGGACCATCGAAGCAACCACCTGTGGATCTTCGTGGCCCAGCAGAAGAAGAAGAAGCCTGTTCCAGAAACAGAAGAAGCAAAGATGATAGTTTCCCAGAGACCTTTGACCAGGCAGCAAAAGGAGAGACTCGATGCTGCATGAATAAAGAAAAGAAGGAGGAAACCTTATTACCATTCTCAGGCTGTAGCTGATACGTTCATGGAAGTTGTGCACATAAAACTCCAGGATCTGACGTAGCTGCGGAGGTAGACGTCAAATGTAGACAGTGCGTGGAAAAACAAGTTACGCCAACCCCAACACGTGATAATTGGAGGGAAATGATGATCTCTTTTATGACTGATTTTAAGAAAGAGAAAGAAGCAGAAAGAGAACAAAGATTAAAAGAAAAAGAAGAAGAAAAAGAGGAAGGATTAAAGGACCAGGAAGAAAATGACCAAAAGTTTACACGTTTGATCGAAAAGTTGGGTGAAAGAGATGCTGAACAAAAAGCAGAAAGAGAAAGGGAACGAGGTATGAGTAAGAAAATGTTTGAAGATTTTAAAATAAGTCTAGGAAAAGAAATATCCGAAGCGATAGCTGAAATCAGAAAAGAGAGAGACGAAAAATATGAAGAACTGGTGGAAAGAAGGAGAGAAGATCGGCAGATAGATGATGACCGTTTTAAGCAGCTACAAGAAAGTTTGAACCAAGAAATAAAGAATCGAGAGTTCAAGGATAATGTAAACTGCGGTTTGCTAACCGAGCTGAATGAAAGTCAGAGGGAAATATCTTTAAATTTGGAAGGTGAAATAAGAAAAACGAAAGAGGTCCAAACACAAGTGGAAATTATAAAAACATTAAACTCAAAGTTGGAGACCTTACAGCTAGGCAAGGAGAATAGGAATGAAGAGATGGAAACTCTGCCAAAGAAGATATGTGTAAGAACCTCTGGCTCCTCACATCCTTCCAGTTCCGAATCTCCCGAACATTCTGAACCATGCCAAAGAAAGAAACGAAGAAGGAGTGGCAGAATGAGACGAACTAGAGACTATGCTACGGAAAAAATGGTAGAAGATAATTTCTACTTAAACCATTCATCCAATCGAATTCTCCGAATGTCTGACGTCAATTCCCTCACCAAGTTTAATGGAGAAATAAATTCAGTATCTGCTGAGAGGTACCTGGAGGAGATAAATACTTATATGGATTTAATGAAAATGCCCATGACGTCTCGACTAAAAGTCCTCCCTTCGCTAATGGTGGGTAAAGCCAAGGCTTGGTTTATGGCAAACGAAAAGAGATGGAAAACCTTTGAACATTTCCGCTCTGCATTTAGAAAGCAATACGCATTACCTGAAGCAAAACAGAGGGAAATGAATGCCCTGAGGAATAAACATTATAGCAAAGGTGCAGGAGGAATATTGCTGGGAGGTATATGCAGCATACTGCAATCTGACGGAAACAATCAACCAATCAGAAGTGCTGAACTTAATCATTGGCCAATTACCTTCACGAGTGCGACAGCTGGTACTAACTCGAGATCCCGCCAACATAGACCAACTCACGAATTTCCTGGGAAAGTTCGAAGCGTCTGAACAAATGGAAGGATGGAAAGCCGATCACCAACGAACTGATGAACGAAGAAATCCTCAACCTCGAATAAGGAATCTAGAGCTATCCCAAAGGTTTAATGGAAATCTAAGGTTCCAAAGGAAGGATGCCGATAGAAGGACATTGTGGAGTAAGAACCAGAATCAAAGAAACTGGGACCAGTCTCGTGAGAAAGAATGTGGAATACAGACTGACGGAACTCCAGAAGACTGTGCTTTGAACCCTAGAGCACCTGAATGGGAAATTCCTTCCACTATTAAAGCACCTTCTTGGGAATTTCCCTCTACCAGTCGAACCAATTTAAACCAGAGGTCGTTGTAGATGAAGCTCTCCCTTCTACAACGCGACACAATCTTGATGTTTGTGAGAGCGAAGAAGACAAACTAATTACTAATGAAAATTTAGATGTTTTGTATCTGGATTGTTTAATGTTTTCGAAGTAACTGAAAATTGCATCAAGAAGCCAGAAATTCTAATAGAAGTTTTAGGATTAAAAATAAGATGTACTTTGGATACAGGAAGTGAATGCACAGTCATGAATTATAATGTTTGGGTAAAGCTCCGAGAGAGATTACCAGGCTTGAAACTGCAAAGATGTCCAGGAATAAGGTTAAAGGATTTTATTGGACATGAGAGGTCCCGTATTGTAAGATGCCGAACCATTCTTTTTGAAATTGCAGGACACACTTTTGAAGATCAAGTCTACGTAGGAAAGAATTTAGAGGCAGATTTGTTATTTGGATATCCCTTCTTCAAAAGATACAAAGTCAATTTGGATGCAGGTGCCAACAAATTATATTTAAAGGAGAAGGGACAAGTCGTTGAAGAAAGTTTGATTCCAGATGACCAAGAATATAGTTTTGAAGCAATTAATGGTAAGACTTCGTGTGTTAAACTGTCGATGGCTGAAAGGGAATCGCATTCAGACAATAGGTCCGCCGCCGAGGAAGATATAAGAAAGAAGGCTTTCGCTCCAGAGTTGCTGAATCAAGAAGATGAGGAGGAACTACACTGCCCATTATTTTCTGACAAACAGGGACTTGTAAAAACTTCAATCTGCAAGATAAGTGCAGAACAACCTGTATTTTCTTTACAAAATCCATCTCCCATTCCAAAAGAGGAGAATCTAGAAGAAGACCTAAATGGATGGAAGACCTGGCTAATTGACGTCAAGAAGTTTTACGAAGGAGTGTGTTGAACAAGATGTAAAACCATTTCCTGTTTTCTCCAGAAGCAACGTGCAGATGAAGAATGAAGTCCAAGAAAACGATCCCAAATGAAACATCGCCTCACATCATGAAGAAGAAGAAGTAAAACAAAAATGAAAATATACAAAAAAGGAAAAAAGTTATAAAACAAAATTAAATAACGTTCACTTATATTTAATTTTATTTTCTTCTGGGGGAACGCTATGTGTCGCCCCTGTCAACACATACTTTATCAAGCATAGAACTATTCAATCTGTATTGTATTAATCTATGTTGGAATATTTTCTTTAAAAAATGTGTTATTGTTTATGTTACAATAGGAAATGAATTGTTTAACTTAAATCAGAAGAAATGTTGAAACTATGGAAATATGAGACAACTATGTAATAACCATGGTAAATTCTAAACAAAATTGTGATATAAAAGAGCTAGACTTTTGTAAGTCTACGGGACATTCTCCTGGTTGCCGAAAGGCTGATGGTTCAGGGGACGTTGGGTAATATCTTGCTTCAATCTTGGGATTGGCTGGTGTACTTGTACTCCATTTGGCAGATATTCCACAAACCCAACTCTGAATAAGGCGTTCTCCTGCATCATCAAAAAGACCAGGGTTATAAACTTCGGTACAACTAATAGGTTTAGGCCTACAAGTTGTACTGGGTGAATTGTCTGTTTGGAAAAGTGTTTGTGTAACATCGGAAGTTTAAATAAATCTTTGAATAAAAAGTCTTAAAGATCTTTCATTTCAAACCTATATAGGTGATAATTAAAAATAAATCCTGCACCACAGACCTAGCAAGGGCTTGGTCTTTCTAACCCTAAGAAGCCTTAGAGAAGTCCGATAAAAGGGCTGTAACCGGACTAACATAAAGCCCTAAAGGCAGAAGGTGCGTGTCATCAGGCTGGTTACAGATGAATCTATGAAAAGCCTCCATTCATAAGTTACATACTTTACACCAAGCCACGTTACAAGTTTCGGTATGTCATTGCAGAAGATCATAGACCTTCTTCTGAAAATAAAGAAACTATTTCTTGTTCCTGGGAACTGTAACATGAAATTTTAGTGCCAGGTAACAATAAATGTCTGTCTTTCAGTACAGAAGCTAATAGTTCAGAACTTTCCTTTGGTAATGCAAGATCACGTACCAAGTCATTCACTGTGGTCTGACTAAATAAGTGTGGGGTATTATCACTTGTACTGATCCACTGATGTCCATTGTATCGCGTACAACTTCCTTTTGAGGCAATGTACAGCTTGAAGATGGACGAGAAGGAATAGGTAGACTTTCGTCATGTTTGATTGGTTTCACTGCAGATCGCAAATGTGGATACACCATGTCACTTTTGTTCTTGGCACTGAAACCTTGCACTTGAACTTGACAAAAATAACAGTCATCCGTATGGTTTAATTGTTCCCTCCATACCATTGGCAGAGCAAAAGATAATTTCTCTCTTTGCCCATTCATCCAGAACCTCAAACCTTCCACACAAGTCTTACATACTTTCTGGTGTGCCCATGGATTATTTTCATTGCCAAGCACAAGTCCAAAATATGCAAGGTAGACTTCTTTGAAGAATGGAGTTATATTTAGTTTTTGTTTACGCAACATGTACTTCTCACATAATTAACAGAAAGTGTTCGGGTCGTTTTTGCAGCCACGTGAAGGCATTGTTGTCCGAATATACACAATTTGTCACTTCATGTAACTGTTCAGCACTAGGAATACAACACACTCGACCACCTGTGAAACACAAAACAGTTGAATTAGTGTTGCCAGACCACATACAAAGGTGTAATCACAATTTAACTCTAAATACTCTCCATGCCCTTATATGGTATTTAAACGGGACTTTTATGAAACACAAATTCCTGATTTTCTCGAAAACCTAACGTGATAGGAAAAAACGGATTGCACCGTAGAACTCAGCGTGAAAATTCCATTTAGGAACACTCATTCATTTAAAAACCTCATTTTTGCTGCAGAGCAGTGTAATGATAACAACAATTGAAACATTGACATGATTGCACCATTGAGTGATAATTCTGTAACTATGAAACATGACTCTTGCACTCACAAAACTCCTAATGACTTTTAGGGAGAACAAAACAAAGATTGATAAGAATTGGCAATGGCTATAAGAAAACATGTATATTCACATGGTGGTGGAGAAAATTCATCTGCAAAGAATGGATAATAAATTTCAGGCAAGTACAAAACAGATTACATTTAAATAGATTTTTAGATTTATGTACTCTATAAGTTGTTTTCTTCTACAGAATTACAAAACAGGGAAGTAAAATTTGTCATCATTAATATGCTGTAGCCAAAAATAATTTCATTTTTTGTATATTTCATAATACAATCTTCTGCTTAAATTATTTGCAACTTTTTCTTATTTTTTGACAGACAAAGCTTTAGTGGGTTTCATATTTTCTTTTTAATATAAACATATAATAATCTCCGAAAATGCCAAAATTACATTACTTTGTAGTTTGAAAGTTCAAAAGCAAAAAGCCTGTCACTTAACATTTCAGAAAATATTTACATAATATATAGTGCTTTTATAAACTTTTTTTGTTGTTATTGTTAAAGTGAAAATTTCAAAACCCTATTATTATGAAGTAAAGTTCAAATATGTGTGGACTACCAAAAACCATTGTTTACATCAATGGAAATGAAACATCTGCTTACTTGCACAGTCATACCTGCACACCGTAATAAATCTATGAATCAATTAATTGTTAATGTACTGTTTCTTTGACAGCCAACTTCTTCAAAATATCAAATATTTCCATGTCACTTCACATTCCATTTGCTTCCATGATTCACCAGTGTTTCTGTCTGTTGTTAGTCTCAGGACTCCCTTAAAACACATTTGGTGAGCAACTATCCCCTGGCAGGCACTGAAACTGACATTGTTGCCTTCATCTTTATAGAGGGTAAATATATATGTATAATAAATGTGTATAAACAAATGAAGCACTTGTTCATTATGCTTGCATACAAAACATGAGACAATATTCCATTCCTTGACACATTTGAGTCCATTGAATCTGGCACACAATTTAAAACATGCCTTGATAAAAGTTAAATGAGCAAAGAAACAATCTTTACATGATGAAAGTTTTCTAAAATGGGAAATATGAACATAATTGTGAAAGCCTTATGTTTTTATGTTAGATGTCAAACTATTGCATGTTTTTACAGATCTGGATGAACAAAGGGAAATTTGCTTTTTAATATTTGAGACAGTGACAGACTGTAAGTTATGATGATCATGGGATTTAATGTTTTATGAAGGTATTAATTTGTTTTCTACTGAGATGTATTGAACAAAAATTAACTTGCGTAGTGAGCTTACAACATTGAACATCTTGTGAGTAATCAAAACTCAATATTAATATTAAGCATTGTTCATATATTAGATTTTATTTGATATATATATTTCCTTACATATAGAAGAAAGTGTTATTTAAATGAATTTCAATATTTTGAAAAAGAAAATCTTAGAGGCTGTCCCTTCCACAGTACACCTTTATCTGCTTATTACCAAACCTTAAGTTTTGAAGGAGAATGAGAATGATGTAATGTATTGTGTCATGAAGAAATTAAACAATTAAATCAGAGTATGTTTTCATTCTAGTACAGAAAACAAGATAACAAGTTTCCTGTGGATACACTTAGAGAACAACAAACATACCTTCCACTCATGGGTGTATTTAAGGGGGGGTGTGGTTCAATAGTGTCACCTCCAGAAATTTGGACAGAGTCCTCTCTGGCAGTGATCACCCTGTACGCTCCATAGGTAGAGTTTTGTTTCAGGGCCTACAACTTATATCCGAGCATGCCATATTTAATTCCTAATAACTTTGCAACTGAATAGTGATCATAATGGGAGCCCTGTTAGATCCCTGCCTGTGCACATGTGGTAATACGAACTTTGAATGAAGGCATTATTTGCCAGCACCATACTGGGAAGGTTGAAGGTAAGTTGATGTCTAACCGCCCCAGACATATAAGTCAGACGGAACAGATACCCTTTTGGTTCCGCCGATTTCCTGCTAGAGTGATAACTCCCCGGCGTAAGCACATAGGGCACAGCAGGACCCTTGTTCCCAAGCATAGGATATGGCGTCACCAATGCACATATGGCTTAAATCCCCCTTTTTCCTTTTTGTGGTTTTGCCCTCCATTCCGCCACTATCCCCCCTCCTTTTTGACTCGTGGGCGAGCACTGCACAGAGAAAGGAACCTCCCACTTGCTGATAATCTGACTTTAAAACGTCAAGCTCGAAGCTTTTGACTTCAGTCTGTTACCCTCATCGACACCTTCACCAGAGACGATCGCTGAGACTCTTCGGTGGTAACCGACCCTTCTTACGAAGGTAAGAATAATCTTCTGTATAGACTCCCCTATATTCCAAGTATGGCACACTTTCTGCCCATACACTACTACACTTACAAACACCAGCAATTACACTAACATACACACCCAGAATTAGCTAGGATTATAATAAGTAGGTTCATTGGTATAATGACACACCTCCGTTGTTAGGAGAGCTATGTTTGGATCAAAGAAACTAATGTCAGAAGGGCCATATTTGTACACCTGCCCTTATATCATTGTTTACACTGTAGAAAGTGAAGGATTCATATCCGTTAGCATAGTGTCTTAAAATGTAATAAACACAAAAACTCCCAGGGGTCAATGTAGTCATATTGTAATCATCACAAAGCTTGTAGATCATGATCCTTGCATCACATCTTTTTATTCTTTATTTGTTTTGTTGCTTATTAAACTATAAAATCCAACGTTTTGCTTTATCTGTTATCCCCCATGATTTCCAATATCATATGAGTCCACAGTGACTGTTGTTAAGGTAATAGCCTAAAGGTTTACTTTAAGACGAAGACCTAAGAATACCTGGAGCAGTCGTGCGTATGAAGGCACTCCTGCCACCACAGTAGAAAGGGACGTCTGGGATTATAATATTTAATGTAAGTATTCCCCACACACATACACAGACACTCCCATCTCTTTTGGAATACCTCTCGCACTTACACCCCCCCCCCTTTTTCGTTTTTATCATGAAGTCACCAGTTTTATAACTTTATGCACTAAAATAGGCAAGGCTAGTCCGTAGGCATATCAGAGCAAGGTATGTCTCCTACTCTTCCCGTGAACTCTGTATATGGATAAGCTAGGTAGAGTAGAGTGACCTGCCGACGATCCCCACCACACAGGTACGCCCCTGTGTGCCTCTGTCTCACCCCAGGACGTGACAATAGGTCCAACCCCCCCCCTTAGGATTCAACAAAATTACCAGATTATCTATTCTATCCGAATGTTCATAAAAAAAAAATCTCTTAAATTCGAGACATGCAGGATGGGATACAGATGGGAAGAAATTACAAAATTTCACACACCAGATGAGACTGCAGACCAAATGTCTGCAATTTTCTGATAGGTTCGGGATTTCTGCGACATGAAACTTCATTGGGACTGTCAAATCAGTTTTTTTTTCCCCTCGAGTATTCTTAAAGCAATTAGGTTTTTAAAAATGCAGTGCAAGAAAACCAGGGAAACACCGTAACATTCTCAAGTTGTTTGACGAAAGATGAATAGAAAAGTATAAATACTAAGTAGCGTGACTTGTGGAAATGTAGAAAAATATTTCAGCGAGCTCTTCAATTTCTTCACTGTGTAACCTGTGGGGAGTTTGAACATCTCCACTTGTTCTAATAAAATTGTTTTCATGCAGTGCAAGATTCTGTTGGGCACCTCCAAAGTTGGACTGTTCAGTACTGTTAACATAAAAATAACTGAATAGACATATTAAATAAAACAGAGAGAGTTCTGAGAACTTTAATGAAATTTGATCCAAAGCATAGAAACTACTTAGAAACTATGATGAAGAAACGAAGAGACGTAGAACACCCAGCAGTCAAATCTGAGGGAATAATGCACAAAAGAATATTGCAAGGTAAATCTTCGATTGCCCATTTTTGGACCACTTTGCAGTGGAATTGAACTCAAGTTTCTCTGAACACAGTCAACACATTGCAAAATTGCAACAACTTTTCCAAAAATATTAAATGGCTATCCCTCATTTATTGGAACATTGTATCAAAATGTTGGATGGCCTGGTTGATAGATTGGATTTTTATAGCCTGATCATACCTAGGCCTGCCATACATCCTGGATTTTCCGGGACAATCCCGGAATTATATTATTTTGTCCTGGTGTCCCGAATAGTTTCTTCGGGATGCACTTCATTTATATTTAAATGCATAATATTAAAATGCTCATTTTACTAAACATCTACAGAGTGTCCGAAAAGTCATGCAACCCGGTGTTTACAATAGCGAAATGGAATGACAAGAAACACTTTCTGCAAGAGAATACCCCGTATATTGGGAAAATTTAGAGAGACAAACATATGTAAGAACATGCATGTTTTAATAACAAATAAGTAAAGTGTTGCCAAAGGAGGATTTTTTTTTTTTTGCAAATTATGTGTATTGATGCACAGAACTCACTGAGGTAAATTATTGCAACATATCACAATACTAACGAACAATTTGGATGACCATCTATTGAATTTGACAGAAAAAGAACTTTGACGAAGTTTCAAAAACATTGCAGAAGGGAATAAATGGGCTGTTCCAAAAATCGATGTTTTCACAATATTACAAGGTACACTGGCAACACTGTTGCTGTCACGTGTCACTAACAAATGTGTTTGAATCTTAGGTTTGAATCTTGTGTAAGGCATGGATTTATCGTTGTATATTGTATATGTCATCTTCATCATCACAATTATTCCAGATATGCAGAAAAGTAATGTAAAATAAAATAGAAAATGAGAAACAACTAGAAATACCAGAATGAGTTATAAATCTGTATCATTTTACAGAACAGAGGCCAATGGTCCTCTAAACAGGTGTTAAATATGAAGTAGGGTGGAGTGGATATGATACTGGTCATGATCTGGTCACACCCATAGGCTTAGCAATTGTGATTAGGATGTTTGACCTCGAATGGTTGGCAGGATCTCAGATCAACCTCAGCAAGTTGCCACCCTTCTCTTAGAAATTGCTGCTTATGTCACACTATGAATGTGTACTTGTACCAAATGATAAGAAGCATGTCTTTCTTTGTTATCACAAGACTGGAAACCAAGGCATCTGTATACAATGCTCAAGTGGTGCTTCAAGGAGGGCATTTCAGAAGAATGCTACCAAGCCAAATCATAAACTACAACCTATTTTTGACCCAATGTGTGTGCACACTGCAATTCAACCTAAGCGGAAACACTGGAAACAAAAAAGTCTGCATATGCATTTAAAACATACCTACATACTGGAAATATTTTCAAGTCTCAAAGTCTCTCACTAATGCACTGATGACTCGGGATTTTCTTGGTTGAAAAAATTTGAAGGCAGGAATTTATTATTTTTCTTTTATAATATCTAATGATATCCTGAACTTTATCACCTTTTCATGTACTCAAAATTATTTCTTTAGATGGATGCAATTTTCTGAAGGGTTTTGCCAAGAATTCATCTTATCAACAAGATGCAGTAGTGTCACTAGAGGAAGATTCATTCTCATATCTAGAAAAAGTTGACCATCCAACGACATTATATGGAAAATTCTGTTCATCCATTCATTAAATGTATACGTTCAAAAATAAATGAGATTGGTTATTATATTTAACCAGGTGGTACCACTTGTGCTTTTAACTTGGTTATATTGTGTGAGATTCTACGTATTAAAGTTTTCTTTGAGTTTTGTTTCATGTCTTATAAGCTTTTCTTTATCTTTAAATATAATCAAAGTCAGTTTATTATTATCGTTGCTTTTCTGAATAACTCTTTTATAAATAATGAGATTGATTGTTGCAGATAGTGAGGGTACTATGGAGATGGACAGAAACACACATATCTGTCTTTGAGGATGAAATATGAATTCAACAAAATCATCAGATTCCTCAGTTTACACTGTACAATTGGGATATACAGACACTTGAGCCAATTGCCATGGGAAGAATCACGTGACTTGTTGAAGGTTGGTTTTGCATGTGTGGAGCACTCTGTATCCACATTTGAGAAAGAAAAATATTTTGTCTTTGGTTAGCTTTTGTGAAAGTTCAGAGACTTTGCCTGTAATTTAACCACATTTGCTACTAATAGCACTTTTCCTACTTGCAATTCACATTAGAACAGAAAACTAAAGACAAAAGTAAATAAAGAGACTGTAGATACTTAGTGACTTAGTATGTTGTGTGGCTAATCTGTGATCTTGCTCTATCAGTAACAAGAAACATGTCAGGTTTCAGGTCTGCATCTCAGTCTGGGCATCTCAGTCTCCATCTAATTTATCCAATAACCATTCTTTCTCATAAACGTGATTAGATTAAAGAGACACAAATGGAAGTACGAAACTCTCAAAAACTGCAATAATAGACATATGCACTCACAAGCACATACACACTAACATAAACACAAACCTTTCAATAAGGTTCAGATATAAGTTTATAATGTGTAAAATTACTTTTCAATGGTTAAATATAGTACATTTACTATGTGTCCATAGGCAGCCTGGACCATGGCATGAGCTTTTCTGTACATTACAATGTATTTCATTTCTGTCTTAAATCTAGTAACTAAACTCATTTTTCAAAATTGAGGAAGAGTAGGGAATAATATAAAGACAACAGTGAAAGGTTTGGAATATATATTTGGGTACTTAATAAAATAACATCTCTTCTAGATCTGGTATGATGATGTGTGAGTTTGAAAAAGGGAAAATTTGGCAAATTGTTTAAAAATTACTACTACTACTACTACTAATAATAATAGAGCAGACATGATGATAGAAACAAAGATACTGGATAGGACATGTGTAGAGGGAGATATACATAGAATACTGGGAATGATATAATGATATATAGAAGGAAAGGAAAGAGGAGAAGGAAGAGAAATGTCTATTGAATGATATGACGGGGAAAAAATGATTCAGTAAACTGAATGTGTAGACTGAGGACTACAGAAGCATGCTTAGGAGTATAATAGCAGAAGATGTCTTTAAATTGTAATCACTATGGGCAGATTCCATTTATGTATATTTCATCCATTCACAGCTAAAGTTTTATACCCACAAGAAATTTTCTTAAATGCCATAAAGGTTTTAAGAAAGCCTCCGACATAAACATTCAGTAATATAATTCCTGTGATGACTACTGATTAGGAAAAACACATACTTTTTTCAATAATTTCTGATAATGATACTAAAATATTTACTCTGATCAGTGTAGTAACTATTAAGTATATTATATTATAGTATGTGTGTAGTAGTAGTATGTAGTATGTATAGTGTTTAATATATATGTAGTAAACATATTATATTTAAATACACTGATCTGTAGTGAAAGTAAGTAGAAAATGCGAACTTGAGCAGGACTCAAATTTGAGTAAATGCATTATATACTATAAACAAGTTGAACTTATGCATTCTTTACTTGGCATCTGGGAAGTAAATTTTTCAGATTTCCCCCTCCCTCTTTCCTCTCTTCACTTATATATATATATATATATATATATATATATATATATATATATATATATATATATATATATATCTGTCGTCTGTCTTACTCTGTGCATATGTGTTTGAAGTTTGTTAATTTCAATCCCAATCTTATGTATTAATAACATAATTTTTATACAAAATATTGATATATGATACACTGATATCGATGTAGGGACTCTCACAAAGAAATACGCCCCATTTGATTTTGTGTTCATTTTTTGTATAAAACTTTTTGTGCACATAAGGCTAATTATTTTAAAATGGGATCCGAACCACTATGTGACATTCAATTTTTGAGAGATACATGGCTATGATAAGGCTCAAAATGTAAAACCATGTTATATTTTCAATAGAAATAATATATTTCAAGTATTATAATAATACAGTGTAAGCCTAATTTTATTTCCCAGATTTTACATTTTCCCACATTATACATTCAATGTCCATGGTCTTAATAAAGCAAAATAATACAAAATGTTGCTGGATTTTACATTTCACAGTATTTTAAGTTTTCAACTTGATTGCCTGAGAGATAATAAATAAAGGTTTCACTGTATAAATTGGTCAATAACACACTGGTTGACATCAGGGTTTATGTTATATTCTATTGTTATCATTTTATAAATTCATGAAAGAATCCTAGAGTACCATTTATAATACTTCCTAGGATATACAGTAAATCCCTTTATTTTCATTTGAAAATTTCATCTATCAAACCATTGGTATTGTTAAAATCTAACCACCACAGAAGCCAAGTAAACAAATTATCCTACAATGGGCTTTGGAAAGGGGGGGTTGAACAGGTCCATTAACCCCAAATAGAATTTGCCATCCTTCATTTCAAGTTACAAATCAGCAGAAAACTTATTATTTTTATTGTTAATAACAAAACCAAAGTGCAATTACTTAGTATTTGAACCAAATTGAAAACTCAGTTGTATCGAATATTCAGTGTAAAATATATGAACAAGGTTATTTTTTCATAATCTACAATTCAATGCAAAGAATAAATAGTTCTGCAATCGTAAAAATTAGAGTTTCATGTAAGAGATCAACCAACATAAATGTGTGGAAAAAATCCCCTAACATGTAAAGCTTTTTCTTGGACAATGTATGCAAATATCAATAACGAAGTAGAAGTACACATTTCAGTAGAGTAAGTGGATGAAATGTAATATATATATATATATATATATATATATATATATACAGGCTAAGGGATGTGATGACCTCATCGCCCAGTAACTTGTTCACTGCAGTTAGTCAACCAACAGAGTGAAATGGTCAACATTTTGCTCTCTTGGGATTTACAGAGCTGTCCTCTGATGGTTCTATGAGTGTCCCACAATCGGCAGGAGTGGGGTATGGTTGATGGACTACAATGTGATCCTCCCAGCTAGATCCGAGGGATCCGCTGACCAATGACAGGTGTGGACCTCCATTCATATTGGGGGTTAGGCGTAGAGCTGACAACTCTGCATTGTAAAAAAAAAGACATGTTAAGAATCAGCAACATGAGATCATGGATGTTCCAAAGGTAAAATATTCCAGAGGTAAAATAGTCTCCCATTCGGATCTCCAGGCGGAGACTACTTTGAGAGGTCCCTGGACTAAGGATAAGATCTATATTAGGAATAAGGATATTAAATTAGGCACCTGGAATGTTCTGAGCCTTTACCGGCCTGGGGCAATTCAGTCTACAGTTAATGAGATAGTTAAGTATAAATTAGATGTAGTAGCTGTCCAGGAAGTTAGGTGGCCAGGAGAAGGGAATTGTAAAACTATAAAATATACTTTTTTTTTTCTATGGTGGTACTGAAAATCATAATTTTGGAACAGGCTTTTTCATAAATAATAGAATTATCTCAGCCCTTAAAACAGTAGAATTTATTAATTATAGGATATCATATGCAGTTTTACAGGGTAGGTGGTGTAACATTATTTTAATAAACATACATGCACCAACGGAAGATAAAGATGATAATACTAAAGATGATTTACATGCAGAGTTAGAATAGGTCTTTGATAAATTTTCTCAGTAAGGTATGAAAATTCTGTTAGGTGACTGTAATGCACAGATTGGTAAAGAAGAGACATTTAATCCCACAATTGATAATGAATGAATTAAGTAATGGTAATGGTATAAGATTGATTACTTTTGCAACTTCAAAGAATTTAATTGTGAAAAGTACCACTTTTAAACATAAAGATCTCCATAAATATACCTGGTCTTCTCCAAATGGTAAAACTCATAATCAGATAGATCATATTCTCATTGATAAGAGAAGGCATACTAGTATAATTGACATTCGTACACATAGAGGTGCTGACTGTGCCAGTGACCATTATTTAGTAATTAAGAGAAAGACTCGCAGTGATATATTATAAGCAAGAAAATCTAAAAATTATAAATTTTAATACAGGAAAATTTGCTGATGAAAGAATTAAGAAAGATTATCAAATTAAATTGTCAAATAGATTTGATGTTTTGCAGGATTTCAATGATGATGAAAATATAAATGAAACAGATGTAAATAAGAATTGGGAGCACATACATAATGCAATAGAATCAGCAGCTAAAGAAAGTATAGGATACCATATAACAAGGAAAAGTAAGCCATGGTTTGATAATGAATGTCATAATCTAATAGAAATAAGAAATCAGGCTAGACTTAGGTGGTTAAATAACTCTGATGATACAAATCTAAACTATTATAATAGAATAAAGCGAGAAGTTAACCGCACGTTTAGAAGTAAAAAAATAGATTACTTGAAAAGCAAAATTAACTAAATTGAAACAAACAGGAAAAATAAAAATATCAGAGATTTATATAAATGTATAAATGATTTTAGAAAGGGGAGGCAACCTAAAGTAAACTTGATAAAAGCTAAAGACTGATTTTCTAGCTGACCCAAGTGATATTCTAAATAGATGGAAGAACTACTTTAATGACCTTTTAAATGTTCATGTAGGAGATAAATCAGAAGTAGATGAAGTCCACACTGCAGAACCTTTAGTTCCAGAACCTAACTTGACTGAAGTTAAAGATGCTATTAAAAGGCTAAAGAATAACAAAGCACCTGTCATTGATTTAATACCAGCTGAGTTAATTAAATATGGTGGAAATTTGTTAATATGTCAAATTCATAAATTAATTTGTTTAATATGGAATAAAGAAGAAATCCCTAATCCATAATTGTTCTTTTGTTTAAAAAAGGTGATAAAATGAACTGCTATAATTATCGTTGAATTTCTCTACTCTCAACAACATATAAAATATTATCTAATGTTCTTTTAACAAGACTAACCCCATATGCTAATGAAATTATAGGTGATTATCAATGTGGATTTAAATGTAACAGATCAACTACAGATCAAATTTTTCACATCAGACAGACACTTGAAAAAAGTGGGAATATAATCAAAATGTCCATCAGCTATTCGTTGATTTCAAAAAAGCATATGATTCAGTCAAAAGAGATAAGTTATATAATATATTAGTCGAGTTTTAAATAAATACGAAGCTTGTTAATATGATAAAAGTATGCACCAGTGAAACAGAAAGTAAAATTCGTGTGGGTATTAATGTGTCTGACAGATTTACAATTCATGATGGGTTAAAAGAAGGAGATGCATTATCTCCATTGCTCTTTAATTTTGCCTTAGAATATGCTGTTAGGAAGGTAAAAGAAACTAAAGAAGGACTAAAATTAAATGGTGTGACTCAGTTGTTAGCATATGCAGATGATCTAATTATTGATAACAACTCGTTTGAACCAGTTTCCAAATTCAAATACTTAGGAGTAATATTAACAAATGAAAGTTATATTAAAGAGGAAATAAAAAGTAGATTTAATTTAGGAAATGAATGTTACTTCTCTCTTCATAAACTTTTGTCTTCTCGTTTAATATCTAAGAAACTAAAATTTAAAATATACAAAACAGTAATTTTGCCTGTAGTATTATATGGGTGTGAAACTTGGTCCCTTACACTGAAAGAGGAACACAATTTGAGAGTATTTGAAAATAAGATCCTTAGGAAAATATTTGGACCTAAAAGTGATGAGGAGACAGGTGAGTGGAGAAGGTTACATAATTTAGAAGTACATAATTTGTATTTATGTCCAGATATTATTAGAATAATGAAATCAAGAAGATTTAGATGGGCAGGCCATGTGGCACGAATGGGAGAGGAAAGAGGAGTTTACAGGATTCTTGTTGGGAAACCTGATGGCAAGAGACCTGAAGGAAGGCCAAGATGAAGATGGAAGAACAACGTTGAGATGGACCTAAAGGAATTCGGTAGGGATGGAGAAGAGTATATAGATCTTATGACAAATGTTGTCATAAGGCATATTGGTTATTTGAGTTTTGTGCATGCATATGGGAATAAAATAATGAAGGCAGTGCAGTTTCAGGCTCATTCTACACACCAACTCTTTCATGCGATCCAACATCGTTTTCACTATTGTTTTGTACTGTTCATCCTTTACATTTCCTAGGAACTTCGTCATGATGTCCTCATTGAAATTCATGCAGCATGCTCAACGGCATTCATCTTCTGTTCAAAGTTTTGGTCTTTCAGAAGCTTTCTAATACCTTTAAAATACCTTCCTTGTCCTTTGCATCTGATAAATGTGGAAACTTGCTTGCAATGTACTGAAATCAGGGGCTACTTTTGTCAAAGGCCTTAAGAAACTGCTTCATGATTACCAGTTTGATGTGTAGCGGTGGCAAAATAACTTTATGTGGGTCAACTAAGGCAGCATTTGTAACATTTTTTTTACACCCGGTGTCAACACTTGTCTCTTGGGCCAAGTAGGCGTAGATCGGTGTGTGTCCCTAGCTCTGCTGTCCCATTTATATAGTCGACAAGGGAATTGAGTGTAGCCTGCTTGTTGTCCTAATAGAATACCACACATCTTCAAGTCACTACACACATCCCACCTGTGCTCATGATATTTGATTTTGTCCAAAACAGTTATATTGTGATGTAATTTTCTTTTAGTGAAATGGAATGTGCCAAAGGTATCCAAGCTAGAATGTTGCCGTTATGAAGTAGTACAGCCCTTAAGCTCATTTTAGAGGAATCCACAAACAGTCTCCAATCTTTACTCCCCACTGTTCTATCAGTCCTGGAATGTCACAGCACTAGGTCAGCTCATCTTCCTTCTTGAAACACTTCCTGAACTCCTTATCTCTATGTCTATATGAAGAAATGGTAGTTCCAGGCTCAAGAAGATTTTTTTCTTTCAATCGTGACCCTAGCAGTTCACTTTTTTCCTTCGTGAGACCGAGGTCTCGTATCAGATTAATCAATTCCGCCTGGTTAAACAATTCTGGGCTTACTGCTTCTGTGGCTGGTGGGAATCAACTTGCTCGTTTTCGGTATTTGAGGAAGCTTCAGAGTCAGGGGTATTGGAATTTCTGGTCCATGAGGAATGGGTCTCATCGCCGACTTTAAATTTGGGTACACAATACTGTCCTTGTTCTTCTTATTAAATCTAGCTGTTTTACACAGGCAAAAGTAGCAGTCACTGATATGATCCTGGGGCTCATGCCAAACCGTCCCTATCCCGAATGGAAGGGCCTTACGTTTCCTTTGCTGTTATTGCAAAGCAGCACCGAGCCGCAATGACACACTCTCAAGAGCAGATGGCAATTAACCGAAAACTAGACGTGATACAAACAAACCAATGACATTTCTAAAATCAGGAGACCTTATTTCCTTAAAATCACTTATGACATGCTTTGCCGCAAAAATCATGCTGGGTAGATAATAGAACATATAACATACTACATCACCATTTTATTTCAGGCTGAATGCAAATTCAATATGGATATGCTGTTACAAAACAACAAAACAACAAATTCCCAGCCCCTTTGACAAAGTGGTTAGCATATCTCGCTACAATGCCAGAGGTCCTGAGTTCTAATCCTGGTCTGGGCATGGATGTTTGAGAGAATCTAATCATCAATTTCATCATATCATCACTCAACCTCATGTAGCAAATTATACATTTCTTTCACATGTACTTTGCCCCTTTTAAAAGTAGTCCGTTTTCAATTATGTTACTAATCATTAAAGGGATGCCTCAATACCATCTTGGAGGATGACAATTAATATTTTCCTCCTCCTAAAAGTAATAATATACTTTCGCTCTCTGAATCTCCCATATAAATGCTAGGGGCCGTCTGCTTCAGCCGAGCTCACTCCCTCTCTGGTGACATGTGTTCGTGCAAGATCGGCAATCTTCGGATGGCTTTACCTAATCTCTATGCACCTTGATTAGGGGTGTGTGATGTGTGCCACAGCGTAGGGCCTTGCACTTTGAGGGGCCTCGCCCTTTAAAATCAGTCAAACTTTGTGCAAACGTGATTGCACTCGAATAAAAGAAAGAGGAACATAATTGTTGTGAAAAGAAAAATTGCATCATAACAAAGTTGTATTTCTGGTAATGGACAACTGTGTCCCCGCTTGTCAAGCCACCAGTAAAAATTTTCCGACAAGGATCAACAACCCATTTGGGACTCAAACTTTCCCTGATTTCCTGCCTAATGTTCGACCGTGGACAAGCATCATACAATGGTTATTTGTCTGGAAACTGAGGCCCAAGAAATTTGAGGGTGTGCCCCTCTGCGAAAACACAAAAACAATAGTCGGCATCAAAGCCTTGAAGGTTTGCTGTGCTCTTTACTACAACCTCTCATGTTTACAACTGCAGCAGCAAAATGAACACATCTACAGAGTGTCTACTAAATACTCAATTAGTGTAAAGCACGTAACGCTCTTGTTTTTGCAACTTCTCATGGGAAGGAAACTATAAAACAATATCAGTTCTTTAATATTGCATTTTACTGTACTTGACGACAGTATTTATGTCTCAAACTTAGATATGAAATAAGAATCCTACAAAAATAAATCATAAGGAACACACAAATTTAACATAAAAAATTACATAAGATTATTTCACTTCCTAATCAGGGATGTACTGTGTTTTCTTCCGAGATCTTCCCCTCTGACATCAAACTTTACAACTGCATCCATTTTGAAATATGGGTTTCAGAAACAGGCCTCTCAGCAAGCGGTGTGCAGGTCAATGGACCTTGGGTCAGCATATTGCCCTCGCATATGAAATAGAAAAGATCTGGAGATATGAGTACTTTATTTTTATTGCCTCTCAAACCCTCCCAATGAAGGAACATTTCCAGATTTTGCCAGATGTTTCAACCATGCTGAAGTGTCAACAAATTTCAAGTCATTCATGTTTGACACTGTAGTCTGTGCGGGTGTGTAGAATCGCGATTATAGGAATGTCTAGGGAATGGGACAAAGTTCGTAAATTTGAATTTGGATTCCAAAAGGCTAAAATAGGAAAAAAAATGTGTTTTTAAAGTCAGAAGGGTGCCTTCGAGAAAATCTTGCTGCCTGTAAATACAGTTTCCATTTCAATTTTTGCCATGATAGACGGAAATAATGTAGATACATTTGATGTCAAGTGTTTTAGTTGTATGTACCAGTGGTGGCAGAGACCTCAAACGTAGCTCTTTTGTGAACTAGGTGCCAAATGTAGGAATTAATTGTGAGGAGGAATATGTTTCATGTTCATCTTATGAGCCAGTTGACAGATCGCATCTCCTTTTGGATCCAAGTGGCTGGACGTCAGTTTTAAACAGTTCTGAATTTGATTCAATCATTCAAAAGGACCCAATTCACATCATAAATCATAATTACCCAATTAATGGTGATAATCGATACTTTTCACCTGGACATTATAAGCGTGTTATGCAAAATGAGGAAACGGTAGACAGAAGGTGGTTGGTGTACTAGAAGAGGAAAATATGAGATTTTCTGCTTGTGTTGTGAGCTGTTTGGGAAGAAGGGTGGGGGCATGCTGGCAAATGAAGGCTACGATGAATGAAGGCATTTAAGCTATCAACTACAAAACCATGAAAAATCAGAAAGTCAAATTCAATTCCTTATAAAATGTACCGAATGTGAATTTAGACTTCAGAAAAACATTCCTATTTATCATATCATAACATGAGCAACATGGTATGTTGATTTGACAGGAAGAGGAGCACTAGCCTGAGGTCTTCAAACTATTACTGCATGTACTTAAGTATTTGGCAGCGCATAATCTTGCCTGGGACATAAAATATTTGCGGGAAGTATAATTATTTTTTTTTTAATTCCTTAGTCTGAAGTACAGGTGTCCTACAAAATCATAATGTAAACACTATTACATGTTCATTTCGTTTTCATTCTGATGTACGTTGTTGCCTTATAACCAAGGGGTCCCAGGTTTAATATTTAATACCAGGTGGAGGCAAATGGCACAGTGGTTCAGATTGCACTTTAAACTGTAGGTCCAGTCCCGATTAGCCTACCTGGGCATAAAGTGAACTTAAAACAACAAACCGATCACTGAATAAATCTCATGCACCCCAGTACATGTTTAATTGCAAAACCATAAATGTTCAATACCATATTGATACATTAACTAAAAAAAGTAGCAATAATTAATCATATCCAATAACATAATTGTTTCTTTACCATTCATTGAATTTTGACACTGTAGTGAATTTGCATTGTTTCCATAAAATAATATTTTCATATCATATTACATTCTATAAGTAAACAAACATAAGTATCTTTGATACAAATATTTGGAACACTATCTTTATATAGTAGCTACTTTGTTTATGACTTCAGTAATACATAATGTTCAGTATATGTTGTGACAACTGTGGTGAATCGGGACTTGTATATCCCGTTTCGCCACATTCTTCGGCCCACCCTGTATAGAGGAATTAGACCGATGCGCGAGATTGTTAGTTCGCGAAGAAACTTCGTTTGTTTTCAAAGAAACTCGCATGGCGGTGACTAGACTGCCACCTAGCGAGCTTCTCGGAGTTCAAGTTTTCCTTGTTGAGGGAACCAGTGTTCTCTCCGGGCCGATTCCGATAACAGGTACTCCAGCAACGGTGTTCCACGACGTGATGGCAGGCTGGGTCAAAGTGGCGTGACTCAGCTATTATCTTTCGATACACCTGAGAGCTTTGGCTAGCACGTGGAATCCTTGCAAACACGGAGTTAAGTATTATTACAAGAATGTTTTAGTTATCGAGTTACTTTAATAGACATTTTTTTTTTTTTTGAATCTTTCATTTTTTTTTACCTAAAAGATTTTTTTGGCGAATATTTCTAACTTCATTTTTTTATTAATAATTTCTCATTCCTCGGGTCTAATTCCTCCAAAGTAAAATGTAGACAAAAAGAAGTGATGCAAATGATAGTGGGAATCAAAAAAAGAATTTATGACGTGGATCGTCATTGTAAAAAAAAAAAAAAAAAAGCCTGTTTGTGAAAATCTGTTAAGAAAAGGGAGGGGTAATTAGTAACTGTTCTTTTCTGGAGAGAATCGAGTTTTAAATGAAAATACATTGTTAATACTGTTGTAAGCAATCAAATAACTGTGCCACTTGTTAAGCAAAAATAAAGGGTATTTGTTGAGAAATTATTTAACTTCACTTTTCATGAAATTACGCAAAGCGCTGGGCGCTTTTTTAAGATAAGTCCACCCCTCTTTCAACATAATTTGTTCTGTAGTAGATTTATTATATTTTCTTTTGGCAAAGGGTCATAAAAAGGGGAGTCGTATTTTTTTTGGGTTGCTCATATACATGTCAGTTCGTCGGGAGGGGGACTAGACGAGCCCGCTATAAAACTCCCGACCAGCTGGCGGTATATGCAAGATCTTGGAGCGACGCATTATTTAACACCATAAAAGGTAAAACTGGGATTAGTAGTTTTGACTTGTGCCCAATTTAATTGTTAGGTCCATTTGGTTTTTCTCCCTATAGCACCGAAGCCACCCGTGGTTAAAAAAACTTAACATATATATATATTGAAAGTATATTCTTTTGTGGAGGGTGTGTTGTTTATTTGTTTTACAGGGAGATAGCCAGGCAACAAAAGCACGTACTTCCAAAAAAAGAAAATAAATAATGGGTTGTGACGATTGTTCCAAACAACACCGAAATTGAGCAAGACGTCACAAACTATATGGTAGCAGGCACGGCCACGTTTCCCGAGGTGCTTTCGCTCCAGTATTGGACTTCCGCCTTTGACCAACTGCGTTCAGTTTCTGTTAAACAGGTTTGCAGTGAAATTTTTTGGGGGGATTTGAATTTATTAGTGATTTGTTGCTAACCTAATGTATTGCCTTGTCGAATTGCAGAATTTTCTTACACCCACTATCTTTGATTATTAATAGAATTTTTTTTCAGGGTTTTAAATTGTTTAAATTTCAGTTCAGATTCCCATTAATTCCTTAAAGTTTGACCTTCTGTAATTTTTTTTTCATTATGTCACAGCTTCGAGGCAATGTCCAATTGGACCCGTCCACTACACCCAAGCGGGTGGATTATGTCAAGGTGCCTAAGGTCTTGTTCGTTAGCCCCGAAAGCGGGGGAGAACCTACAACGGACGGCAAAACGGAGCAATCTGTTTCTCAACCTTCTTCTTCATCAGATAAAGTAACCTTACGTAACCTTGATGCAGAAATTGATGAATTGCCTTTATGCGATGGGGAAAATGTTGATTTTTTGTTTGACTTTGTTTTACGTTTGCAATTACTTTTTAGTTTCAATATATATCCTGACCAACTTGTTCTCCGTAATGTTATTAGGAAAACTACGGGACTTTTGAAGACGCTTTGGCGTGAGGCACTTGCCGCCTCCGCCTCTTGGTTTGCTCTAAAATGTCACATATGGTCAACCCTGGTTCCATCAAACACTGTAGCTTTACTTATTAATTCTCATGTTTGTAGAGTACAACACGCTACAGAATCATTATCTGCTTACGTTTCTTCGGTCATTGATTGTGCCAATGCCTTGAATTTGGTCTGGGAAGAAACACTTTTGATTGATGAAATGTTTCAAAATTTGCATCCGAATACACGGGTTTTTCTTTTATTTCAAACCAAGCCAAAGAATTTAGCTGAATTGCTCAAATTGGCACGGGACATTTCTCCCATGGAGCGAAAATTTTATAGCGCTCCGCCATCGGATGAAAGGAATATGAATACAAATACACATAGGTTAATGGCGACGACTTCAAATAATCAATTGGGTTCAGGCACCAATTTTAGAGGTGGTAATTATAATGTAAATGGTACGTCTAGGCGTAATGTTCAGTGCCGTCGCTGTTCAAAATGGGGGCATGTACAGGCTACTTGTATAGTTCGTATGTCTAAGGAAACCCCCCAAAATGTTCGACGTTAAGAGCAGTTTTGTTTAACTTGTATGTCTTGCTCTGTAGAATCTTGTAATTTCTACCTGTTCAATATTGTTTTCCAGAGTGTATATTTTTCTCTATCTGTTCTATCTTTTCTTCCTTCTTCTCTTTTCTAATTAGTAATTTTGGTTATTTTTATTTTTTGCATGTACATTTCCTGGAGAATTTGATTTGTTGATGTGGCTTACCAACCCGGTTGTCAGTGACCAGTGCCACTAGATTCTGCATGCTACGCTCCGCCTTCTATTTTCCACCGCTTCTCGTCGCCGTTATGGATTTTTCTTCAGTACATCTGTACGCCCCTGATTCCTGGTATACTGCATGGATATTGCATGTTTGGATTTGGACTGGATTGTGGATCTCCGCCTGGAACGGTATTTTGGTGTTCATGGATTGCACCAACCCGATGAATTTTTTGGGAATTCAGGTATGTCTGGAGGAACGCCTGTGGTTTTTATGTGGGAATTTTGGCTCGTATTCTCCTTGGAGTCACACAAGTGAATATTTAGTGCTTCAATCGTGGTGGTGATCCACCTTTCTTCTGTGTTTTTTGGGCAGTGCTACTTATATAAATTTTGCCCTGGCTCCCGTATGAAGAATCTTCGCATCTTCGTCGTTGCGATCTTCAGTATGGTGTGTTTTGGAAAGTGTATTATTGTCTTGTTTCCTTCGACATGGTTTGGTCGAAGCTTGACTAGATTTCCAACACCCTTCATGTTCTTCGTCTGAGCGTTGCTCTACGTTGTTTTGTTCGCAAGTTGACGCTGGACTTCCATATTTATTTACCTTTGCTGCGGGATGCGCGAAGATGATGGAAAAGCAGATCGACTGATAAATTCTTCATCCTTCGATGGATTCACCATGGTGTGGAATTTTTGAGACTTGAATGCCGACCCTGTGGGTGTGTTTTGGTGGTCACCGCTGGATAGTTCTGAGATGTCATTCATGCAGAAACTTTACGGTGCATTGGACACTTATTTTCCTTTTCAGGTGGATCGTGCTATTTTGATGATTTAATATATATCCATATATATGTGTGAACTTAGATATTTGGCCACAATTTATTGTTCTCCCTTGGAGTTTTTTTCCTTTTGTTATTGCTCCAGGACAACATTTTAATCAGAGTATATATTATGCATGTAATCTTTATTATTATCATCATGTTTTGTCCAAGTGTCAGTTTTCAGCATCATTATGTGTTTGCAAGGCCCTTGCTTCATTTGTATTCATCATATTTATTGACGTATTATTGTGCTCATTAGTTATATTTTTGCCTTGGTATTTTTTTCGTCTCAACTACTTTATATTAATGGTTCCACTTATGCCTATTTTCATATTTATTGGATATATATTTCATTATTTATTGTATCTTGTTTCACATTATTTTTTAATTGGGCTAATCGGGATATAAAAAAAAAACAAAAAAAAAATTGCCAAAAAACAAAATCGAACGAAAAGAGTTTTTTGAAGATATATGCTATATGGCTGTGGGTTTATACGCCTTTTTTGGCTTGGTACAAGTGTATTGTTTGCTATTTGGTGCCTGAAGTTTTGCTTTTTCGAAGGTGGGGGAGGTTGTGGTGAATCGGGACTTGTATATCCCGTTTCGCCACATTCTTCGGCCCACCCTGTATAGAGGAATTAGACCGATGCGCGAGATTGTTAGTTCGCGAAGAAACTTCGTTTGTTTTCAAAGAAACTCGCATGGCGGTGACTAGACTGCCACCTAGCGAGCTTCTCGGAGTTCAAGTTTTCCTTGTTGAGGGAACCAGTGTTCTCTCCGGGCCGATTCCGATAACAGGTACTCCAGCAACGGTGTTCCACGACGTGATGGCAGGCTGGGTCAAAGTGGCGTGACTCAGCTATTATCTTTCGATACACCTGAGAGCTTTGGCTAGCACGTGGAATCCTTGCAAACACGGAGTTAAGTATTATTACAAGAATGTTTTAGTTATCGAGTTACTTTAATAGACATTTTTTTTTTAATCTTTCATTTTTTTTTTACGTAAAAGATTTTTTTGGCGAATATTTCTAACTTCATTTTTTTATTAATAATTTCTCATTCCTCGGGTCTAATTCCTCCAAAGTAAAATGTAGACAAAAAGAAGTGATGCAAATGATAGTGGGAATCAAAAAAAGAATTTATGACGTGGATCGTCATTGTAAAAAAAAAAAAAAAGCCTGTTTGTGAAAATCTGTTAAGAAAAGGGAGGGGTAATTAGTAACTGTTCTTTTCTGGAGAGAATCGAGTTTTAAATGAAAATACATTGTTAATACTGTTGTAAGCAATCAAATAACTGTGCCACTTGTTAAGCAAAAATAAAGGGTATTTGTTGAGAAATTATTTAACTTCACTTTTCATGAAATTACGCAAAGCGCTGGGCGCTTTTTTAAGATAAGTCCACCCCTCTTTCAACATAATTTGTTCTGTAGTAGATTTATTATATTTTCTTTTGGCAAAGGGTCATAAAAAGGGGAGTCGTATTTTTTTTGGGTTGCTCATATACATGTCAGTTCGTCGGGAGGGGGACTAGACGAGCCCGCTATAAAACTCCCGACCAGCTGGCGGTATATGCAAGATCTTGGAGCGACGCATTATTTAACACCATAAAAGGTAAAACTGGGATTAGTAGTTTTGACTTGTGCCCAATTTAATTGTTAGGTCCATTTGGTTTTTCTCCCTATAGCACCGAAGCCACCCGTGGTTAAAAAAACTTAACATATATATATATTGAAAGTATATTCTTTTGTGGAGGGTGTGTTGTTTATTTGTTTTACAGGGAGATAGCCAGGCAACAAAAGCACGTACTTCCAAAAAAAGAAAATAAATAATGGGTTGTGACGATTGTTCCAAACAACACCGAAATTGAGCAAGACGTCACAAACTATATGGTAGCAGGCACGGCCACGTTTCCCGAGGTGCTTTCGCTCCAGTATTGGACTTCCGCCTTTGACCAACTGCGTTCAGTTTCTGTTAAACAGGTTTGCAGTGAAATTTTTTGGGGGGATTTGAATTTATTAGTGATTTGTTGCTAACCTAATGTATTGCCTTGTCGAATTGCAGAATTTTCTTACACCCACTATTTTTGATTATTAATAGAATTTTTTTTCAGGGTTTTAAATTGTTTAAATTTCAGTTCAGATTCCCATTAATTCCTTAAAGTTTGACCTTCTGTAATTTTTTTTTCATTATGTCACAGCTTCGAGGCAATGTCCAATTGGACCCGTCCACTACACCCAAGCGGGTGGATTATGTCAAGGTGCCTAAGGTCTTGTTCGTTAGCCCCGAAAGCGGGGGAGAACCTACAACGGACGGCAAAACGGAGCAATCTGTTTCTCAACCTTCTTCTTCATCAGATAAAGTAACCTTACGTAACCTTGATGCAGAAATTGATGAATTGCCTTTATGCGATGGGGAAAATGTTGATTTTTTGTTTGACTTTGTTTTACGTTTGCAATTACTTTTTAGTTTCAATATATATTCTGACCAACTTGTTCTCCGTAATGTTATTAGGAAAACTACGGGACTTTTGAAGACGCTTTGGCGTGAGGCACTTGCCGCCTCCGCCTCTTGGTTTGCTCTAAAATGTCACATATGGTCAACCCTGGTTCCATCAAACACTGTAGCTTTACTTATTAATTCTCATGTTTGTAGAGTACAACACGCTACAGAATCATTATCTGCTTACGTTTCTTCGGTCATTGATTGTACCAATGCCTTGAATTTGGTCTGGGAAGAAACACTTTTGATTGATGAAATGTTTCAAAATTTGCATCCGAATACACGGGTTTTTCTTTTATTTCAAACCAAGCCAAAGAATTTAGCTGAATTGCTCAAATTGGCACGGGACATTTCTCCCATGGAGCGAAAATTTTATAGCGCTCCGCCATCGGATGAAAGGAATATGAATACAAATACACATAGGTTAATGGCGACGACTTCAAATAATCAATTGGGTTCAGGCACCAATTTTAGAGGTGGTAATTATAATGTAAATGGTACGTCTAGGCGTAATGTTCAGTGCCGTCGCTGTTCAAAATGGGGGCATGTACAGGCTACTTGTAGAGTTCGTATGTCTAAGGAAACCCCCCAAAATGTTCGACGTTAAGAGCAGTTTTGTTTAACTTGTATGTCTTGCTCTGTAGAATCTTGTAATTTCTACCTGTTCAATATTGTTTTCCAGAGTGTATATTTTTCTCTATCTGTTCTATCTTTTCTTCCTTCTTCTCTTTTCTAATTAGTAATTTTGGTTATTTTTATTTTTTGCATGTACATTTCCTGGAGAATTTGATTTGTTGATGTGGCTTACCAACCCGGTTGTCAGTGACCAGTGCCACTAGATTCTGCATGCTACGCTCCGCCTTCTATTTTCCACCGCTTCTCGTCGCCGTTATGGATTTTTCTTCAGTACATCTGTACGCCCCTGATTCCTGGTATACTGCATGGATATTGCATGTTTGGATTTGGACTGGATTGTGGATCTCCGCCTGGAACGGTATTTTGGTGTTCATGGATTGCACCAACCCGATGAATTTTTTGGGAATTCAGGTATGTCTGGAGGAACGCCTGTGGTTTTTATGTGGGAATTTTGGCTCGTATTCTCCTTGGAGTCACACAAGTGAATATTTAGTGCTTCAATCGTGGTGGTGATCCACCTTTCTTCTGTGTTTTTTGGGCAGTGCTACTTATATAAATTTTGCCCTGGCTCCCGTATGAAGAATCTTCGCATCTTCGTCGTTGCGATCTTCAGTATGGTGTGTTTTGGAAAGTGTATTATTGTCTTGTTTCCTTCGACATGGTTTGGTCGAAGCTTGACTAGATTTCCAACACCCTTCATGTTCTTCGTCTGAGCGTTGCTCTACGTTGTTTTGTTCGCAAGTTGACGCTGGACTTCCATATTTATTTACCTTTGCTGCGGGATGCGCGAAGATGATGGAAAAGCAGATCGACTGATAAATTCTTCATCCTTCGATGGATTCACCATGGTGTGGAATTTTTGAGACTTGAATGCCGACCCTGTGGGTGTGTTTTGGTGGTCACCGCTGGATAGTTCTGAGATGTCATTCATGCAGAAACTTTACGGTGCATTGGACACTTATTTTCCTTTTCAGGTGGATCGTGCTATTTTGATGATTTAATATATATCCATATATATGTGTGAACTTAGATATTTGGCCACAATTTATTGTTCTCCCTTGGAGTTTTTTTCCTTTTGTTATTGCTCCAGGACAACATTTTAATCAGAGTATATATTATGCATGTAATCTTTATTATTATCATCATGTTTTGTCCAAGTGTCAGTTTTCAGCATCATTATGTGTTTGCAAGGCCCTTGCTTCATTTGTATTCATCATATTTATTGACGTATTATTGTGCTCATTAGTTATATTTTTGCCTTGGTATTTTTTTCGTCTCAACTACTTTATATTAATGGTTCCACTTATGCCTATTTTCATATTTATTGGATATATATTTCATTATTTATTGTATCTTGTTTCACATTATTTTTTAATTGGGCTAATCGGGATATAAAAAAAAAACAAAAAAAAAATTGCCAAAAAACAAAATCGAACGAAAAGAGTTTTTTGAAGATATATGCTATATGGCTGTGGGTTTATACGCCTTTTTTGGCTTGGTACAAGTGTATTGTTTGCTATTTGGTGCCTGAAGTTTTGCTTTTTCGAAGGTGGGGGAGGTTGTGGTGAATCGGGACTTGTATATCCCGTTTCGCCACATTCTTCGGCCCACCCTGTATAGAGGAATTAGACCGATGCGCGAGATTGTTAGTTCGCGAAGAAACTTCGTTTGTTTTCAAAGAAACTCGCATGGCGGTGACTAGACTGCCACCTAGCGAGCTTCTCGGAGTTCAAGTTTTCCTTGTTGAGGGAACCAGTGTTCTCTCCGGGCCGATTCCGATAACAGGTACTCCAGCAACGGTGTTCCACGACGTGATGGCAGGCTGGGTCAAAGTGGCGTGACTCAGCTATTATCTTTCGATACACCTGAGAGCTTTGGCTAGCACGTGGAATCCTTGCAAACACGGAGTTAAGTATTATTACAAGAATGTTTTAGTTATCGAGTTACTTTAATAGACATTTTTTTTTTAATCTTTCATTTTTTTTTTTACGTAAAAGATTTTTTTGGCGAATATTTCTAACTTCATTTTTTTATTAATAATTTCTCATTCCTCGGGTCTAATTCCTCCAAAGTAAAATGTAGACAAAAAGAAGTGATGCAAATGATAGTGGGAATCAAAAAAAGAATTTATGACGTGGATCGTCATTGTAAAAAAAAAAAAAAAAGCCTGTTTGTGAAAATCTGTTAAGAAAAGGGAGGGGTAATTAGTAACTGTTCTTTTCTGGAGAGAATCGAGTTTTAAATGAAAATACATTGTTAATACTGTTGTAAGCAATCAAATAACTGTGCCACTTGTTAAGCAAAAATAAAGGGTATTTGTTGAGAAATTATTTAACTTCACTTTTCATGAAATTACGCAAAGCGCTGGGCGCTTTTTTAAGATAAGTCCACCCCTCTTTCAACATAATTTGTTCTGTAGTAGATTTATTATATTTTCTTTTGGCAAAGGGTCATAAAAAGGGGAGTCGTATTTTTTTTGGGTTGCTCATATACATGTCAGTTCGTCGGGAGGGGGACTAGACGAGCCCGCTATAAAACTCCCGACCAGCTGGCGGTATATGCAAGATCTTGGAGCGACGCATTATTTAACACCATAAAAGGTAAAACTGGGATTAGTAGTTTTGACTTGTGCCCAATTTAATTGTTAGGTCCATTTGGTTTTTCTCCCTATAGCACCGAAGCCACCCGTGGTTAAAAAAACTTAACATATATATATATTGAAAGTATATTCTTTTGTGGAGGGTGTGTTGTTTATTTGTTTTACAGGGAGATAGCCAGGCAACAAAAGCACGTACTTCCAAAAAAAGAAAATAAATAATGGGTTGTGACGATTGTTCCAAACAACACCGAAATTGAGCAAGACGTCACACAACGTTGTCAACCAACGTTGCAGCAAAGTTGAAAAAATGACCCTTAAATGTTGACACAACGTTTTCACAACGTTGTATCAACATACATTCAACACTTTAACAACGTTAGGTTATTGGCTAACATTGCCACAACGTCGTGGTAACATTACCTTGTTGACTGTGTAGTTACCAAATGTTAAATTTTATTATTGCTAAACAACGATATTCTGAATGCTCGCTCATGCTTAACAATAGGTAATAATTACACAATTCTAATAACCAGGTTGGCGCTAGAGAAGAATTTTACGAGAAACGGATGATATTGATATTTTAACATTACATAACACAAAGGCCTCGCAGATGTAGTTCACACAGGGCATTGCTTTCGCTAACGGTGGCCCTGGTATATGTGGATAACTTTATAGCCTCATTCCAGAAAAAAAATATTTTGTCATTTGTTTTCCATAGAAATGTGAAAGATGTTAGATCACAGTAATTTATATTAATTATTATAAGAGCTTTGAAGAAACATGACAATGTCAGATTGAAACAGTGTTTTTTGAGGAGGTATGGGGAAAAATATGCCTTCTTTGCTCCCTTCCTGGTAAAATTTCTTGCTTGCTCCTTCATGGAAAAAATCCTGCAGACATTCATGGCTATCACAAAACATGAAATAAATTTATCTCAGAGTAATTTGTGTTCACTTGTTCAGTTACAGTTCAGGCAGTGGTGGTTCCAAAACTGGTTGAGGACAAGGACAGTTTACTTGCACTTGGTAATACGGTTTAGCATAGTGCAGGGGCAAAGGTGGTAACAAGTGGGATGCAGTTGCCCTCCCTAATCGCCACTACTGGTTCAGAACCTACCTTAATGTAGCGGGCACCGCATGTCCCTGCTAAAATTCGTAGTTTACAAATTAAAAAATATTATTCAAAAGCAGGAGAATTTCAACTTTTTCATTTGAAAATGTTCCCACCGTGAAGACAAGACTGGAGGAATCGGCTCAGTCATCTAAGGGTTGACACTGAAAGCAGGGTTTCCAGGGTGACACAAATTTTCTGTCTGTATTTTTGGTTATTCCAAGTTATTTACACTACAAGCAATGGCCGCATTGGAAATAAATTTCTGCCGGTATACTTATGCACAGACCTGTCTTTTGATACAATCCATTCTCTTTTTGTGTGATTTCTTAAGTAATACATCGACTGATTTCTCTCTCGCTTATCACCACTAATTAAGCTCCGTTTTTCACGTATGATGCTCACACGTAAAGCTAATATGATGGACAAGTCAGTCCGTGACACCAACTGGAGAAGAAAAATTCATACAGAGCAACAACAAATTAATGCATCTTTGTAGCTAATCAGTGGTGATTTATTCATCATTAGTGATGGGTCGTTCGTGAACGAGTCGTTCCTTTTGAACGACTCCCTCTTGGGAACTGTGAACTGCTCGCTCCTTCGGAGTGAACGAGCAGTTCCTCTGTGGTCGTTCCTCGGAGTCGTGAGCTTTGAGTGTACGTTGTCAACCGCTCCTGCAGTTCCAGCTCCGTCGATGACTCATGACTGCGAGAGAGAGCGACCGTGTTTTGTTTTGTTTCTGCTGTGTACGTTCTCTGGTTTTCTTGTGGTAGGTGGAGTAGTAGGCGGAGTTCCCTCTCTCCTAATTCTTTTCACTCAAGCTAACTCCAGCAAGTCCTCCCCCACCCCCCTCAATTCAGCTGCACGAAACCAACATCGAGAGGAGTTGATCGTTCCTTTGAACGGCTGCTTGAGTGAGCGAGCTCCGGTGAACTGCCTCCCGAAAAGGAACTGCCATGACAAGTGGTAGTTCCTCAGGAGTCGTGAGCTTTGCTTGTATGCTGCCAACGCTCCCAGTCGATGACTCACTCCTACGAACCTGCGCGAGAGAGGGAGAGGGGGGAGAGAAAGAGAGAGCGCGAGAGCGAGCGAGGTCCCGTCTTTTTGCTGGTTGTTGATAGTGGCGGTTTTCCGCTTAGTTATGCGTGCAACTCTGTTTACAACAGCAATGCTGCAGAAGCTCAACAATGAGGGAGGGATGAGCAAGTAATTCACCTTTAACCCTTTTTCTGGCATGTTTTCGCAACTCGCATTGCAAGGAACTGTAGAAGGAACTTGACAGATTAGAACATCATTATATCAAACTTACGACAACATTCAGTTTCCGTGCTGTTCCATTACCGTAAAGTAAAAGTGGGGTCGGGAGGCGGAGAGAGCTTGAAAAATACAATGAATGCTATTCTTTGTAGTCAAAGGTTTAGCGCCCTTTCTTCCATTCTCTTATGGGTGTTTGTTTGACCGTGTATCCATTTAATTGTATGAACGTTTGGAAAGTTGGGGAGGGGCTACGGCCACCCTAGAAAATAAATTTTAACCTAAAATTCGTACAGTTTACACATTATAATTTCATTTCAATCTCAATATATGATACTTATTAGAAGGGCGTTACAGGTGCATGCTAACTTCAAACTGAAGTTTTTTTTAGGAGATAATACTATTTTGGGAGAAAATATGCCTCATTCGACACCTTGGAAAAATACCTTGTTTACCCTTCCCTGGAAAAAAAAATACAGCGGATGTATGTTTAATTGTAGTAGTTTATCCATCTTATCGTCACAGTTAACCTAGCGGTACAAAAAAGCGGTACAATCTGTGATTTTTATACTGAAAGATGATGAGCCTAACGCGAATACACCGGCGAAATCGGAAGAAAAAAGTTATAGGGCGTGGTATTCCTATGCGTGGCCAGACTCGTGCAGTGCGAGATTATTTTGAAAATGAAAGAGATAATAATGGCCCTTTGATTCCGTTTTTAAAAAGTGATTGGGAGAACAGCAGCTGCTCTGGGAATTATCAGAACGTCCGTGATGTCCATCTGGAAGGAAAAGTCTCGCTTAATGGAGATAGACGCATCATAACATGCTATAGTACCACTGGAGTAAGCAGGATTTTATTTCGGAGGGTTGGAATTGTAAATGTGGATGTTAGAAAGCTGCATTCTTTTCCCGTGGGGCGGAATAAGTAATAAAACATTTCATAATTATTAGAGTTGAACGGATATCCACACCCATGCTGATTCTCTTACCTATCTCACCGATACCCTTGTTTGAAAATGACGCGTATTAATTAAAAGCTGTTCAAAATATTGACTAATATTAGTAGTGTGTAAGTAAATACTTCCAATTGTGTGTATCAATTTATTAGGGTTATGCTTTAAACGTAAGAATTACATCAAAATCTGAAAATACTATTACGTAATCACAAAATACACTTTTCCATACAACATTGGTTCAAAATAACGGAAACTTGGAATTATGCATAAATTCAAGGACACCCTGAAAGTGCTTGCTGCATATTTGCAAGCCTCGCGAAAGATTAAAATATTGGAAAAGTATCGGCCGGTGTCGGTAAATATAATCCAACCGATATCTTCCGATACTGATACCACGGTTAAAAGTGGTTTAAAGACAAAAATTGTATTTGGGAGGTTGATTTAAGAGGTTCTTCAGTTACCAATTTGGTTTTCCTGATTTTTTTAAAAAAATACTTTTAGTTGAAACTTTTGAATTTCTTAAAATTTCGGGAGGGAACTGCAGCCCCATGAGTCCCCCTCGACCCAACCACCCATTCAATATCGCATAAATTCTGAATTCAACCTAAATTTCAGGATCTTACTAAACATTCTGTAGATACTCTTGTGAGGATATCAGTAAAACACATAATGGTCGTTCACTTCCAATCACTATTTGATATCGCTGTGTAGACAACAATGAAATTAATATAAACTATAAAGGATGGATAATATTGAGTAATCGGAACTCGACGTGCAATTTTAACTGGCGAGCAAAACGAAATATGCCACGACAAGTAACTGGACCCTAAACCTTGATTGCAGTGAGATGTTCATACGAACAGTCTCCACAATACCCCTAGAAAGAATTCTAACCCTCCGCAATAATTCCGAGTTTTCAGCTCATCGCCCCCCTCGAGAGAATCCACCCCCAAAAAGGCCAAGCACGGGGAAGCCGGTTGCCTAGGGGTATATAGCAAGCGAATGCGTGGGTCTCCGCCTCCCTGCCTCTGCCTGAAATGCGAGCGAGCGAAGGGTGCATGTTGACAGGAAAATATGTCCTGTACGACTGGACAAAAAAAATCAGACTCTCAGACGTTTGGCAACACCGCTTTCGCCCCCCCCCCACACTAGCACAAGTGGAGACGAAAAGTCTGGAGTTCCTCAAGTCCAAACTCTAGCCGGAGTGACTTTAGTAATTGTTTATGTTTTCTTCCATTCTTGAGCGAAGGCGGATTCCTCCCCTCTAATTCTTTCCATCCCCTCCCCCGCCCAACGAAACCAACTTGGAGCTGTGTTGGTATGGTAGCTCCTGTGAACGACTCTTTCAACGAGCAAGCTCCAATGAACTGCCTTTCTAAAAGGAACTGCCTCGTCCGAGAGCATGCTCCGTGGCCTCGTCGTTCCTTTGAACGACTCCTGGTGAACGACTCCTTTCGATGAGCGAGCTCCGGTGAACTGCCTCCCGAAAAGGAACTGCCATGACCCATCACTATTCATCATGGAGTTTTGGACTTTTAACCACTGTTAATTTTTACAAAAAAATATTATTCTTTTTTTACCTACGTTTCGGAGGCCGAATCTGCCTCTGTCTTCAGGGTAGCGTGTAGTCTGTTATGTCACATAAATGGTTGCCTAGGAGAATTGTTCAAGGTGACCTAGGATCCACCGCGTCTGCAGTCACAAGGACCTCTATATACGAAAAAAGTGCCAGGTAGATTATGAGTGGCCCAGGCTCCACTTTGTCAAATGACCACGTCGAGGTCACGACCAAGGCTTCGTGTGGCACCGTTAGGTTTCCACCTTGATCTCCGGGGACTGGATCGCCCCGGTTTGCATGATGACGTAAAGCGGGGTTGGGTGCAATATGTATGAGTAGTCTAAAGAGACTATACATGAGATCTTATGTGTGTGGAGGGATAGTGTCTGAATTGTGAACTCTGGCCCCGTTGTTTTTAGTGGTTTTTGGAGTTTGTGTTTTTGTACAATTAGCTCACTGTTTCTTTAGTGTTTCTGCTGTGTTCTGAGGGTAAATGTATGACATGTGGATGCGTTGGTGTAGTGCTGCCATCTATTGTTTCTTTGAAAAAGTTTCTGACTAATGGTGTCCATATTGGTCTGATCTCTAGGCTGGGTTGGCTGATTGGTTCTGTTCTTGTTGTCATATGCGATGCTTCCTTGAATTTTCTGCTGTAGCCATTTTCTTCCCTGTTTATTATCTGTGTTTTATCCCATTGTATTCTATGACTGTTTTCCCAGGCGTGGGTCGCTAGTTTGGATCTTTCAAAGTATCCCAGCCTAAGGTTTGTTTTGTGTTCCCCCACCCTCGCTTCAAGTGTTCTGCATGTTTCGCCAATGTATTCCCGGCCCCCTTAACCCCCCACTTGCCCCCAGGTACCCATTGATTTGAGTTTGGGGGACCCCCAGAGCCATATTATGCCAGGACAAGGCAGGAAAAATTCCGACTTTAGATCACACACCCCAGGAATCAAACCCGGTCCCCCCCGTGGCAGTCAGACATCCTGCCGACTAGAGCATCACTACTCTTGCGTACATAGCCCCAACCCAAAAGTTTATTTTTAATTATCATGTGATAATTTAGGTTCTATGAAATATTTAATCCTATCGCGGGTGTTGAAACAACCCTGAAATCAATAGACTTGGATGTCGGGGGAGGAATTAGATACGTGCTTCTTTTAAGATATAATCAATTGTTGCCCCTAGTGCCGAGGTCACCACATGTCACTGCATTTTCTTACAGAGGCAAGGTAGGAATTTGACGGGAATGACGAAAAACAATTATTTTTCAATTACGTTTAGAAATGTGAAAATGACAAAAGACGTAAATATTGCTTTTTCAATTTAGGGCGCTCTTGAATTCGTTTACATAAAACATCTGGCTAGCTATCTTGAAACAGTTTTTACTTACCTAGTTTATTACTAAGATAATAGACAATAATATTTTGAATATTTGTACTCCATTAGAGCACGTACACCAGAGGCGCAACCACGAATTTTGGTCTGTGGGAGGAGTACCAGGATAAACATACCAATAATAATATAATAATAATAATAATAGTAATAATAATAATAATTTTTGAATGGCAGAAAATTAATTAAATGCATTCCGAAGATAATTTTTCTTTTACATATACCATGTATAACTTTCATATACAATATATACACCTATGCAACATGCTAACACTAAATTGTGTACATATTCCATGTGTTTATTCAATATACAATGTATTATTTAAATACTACATGACAGAAAACAAATTGGTCATATTGCTAGTGAAGCAAGCAAGAAAATTATTAGATCCAATTTTTTTCAATTGAAAGCAATATTGATTTAATAGGGTTCAAATAATTTCAGGGGGCACCATTGGATTCTCTCTTTAACATTTTTTTTCATTGAGATCGCTCGGACTCCTGCCACCTCCTAGCTATGGCTCTGAACTTGACGAGACTGAAAAAAGCAGGTATTGCGAGCGAAGCAAGCAAGAAAATATTACGAATTGCCTTTATATTTGCATAAAATTTGAAATCGAAAGGCACAATTGCTACTCTGTGTGCCCCCTAAAGGTGCCCTTGGCCGTCAATGTTTGCCCCCCCTATTTGCCCCTAATAGGGTGCAAATAATATCACAGGGTGCTGAACCTGACAAAAAAAAGGATAGGAGGATATGCGACCAAAGCGAGGAAGAAAATTTTATGAAAGTTATTTTTATTTGCATAAAATTTGAAATGGAAGGGGTAATTGCTCCTCTGTGCCCCCTGTAGGTGCCCTTGGCCGTCAATGTTTGCCCCCTTCACCCTAGAATTGATTTCAAAGGTTGGGGGCCAATGCCCCCTGCCCCCCCCCTGTGGTTGTGCCACTGATGTACACACATAACGTTAAAAACTTTTCAAATAAGCTAGCTGATCACGTTGGTGAGTGAACAAGATGTGACTAAAGATCACGTCGATAGTTCGCAAATCGTATATTTATATTTCTCATAATTATTATTAAAATATTCAAAATTATTACTTTAATTGACAAAGAGTAGGACAGACAGACACACATGTGTGCACACACACACAGACAGAGAGAGAGAGAGAGAGAGAGAGATCAAATGATGGACATTTTACTTCCTACTATCCCAGATACCAAGTGAAAAATGCATAACTCCAACCTGTTTTCAGCGCCTTATCATGCAATTTACTCAAGTTTCAAGAATACATTTTCTACTTATTGATATTGCAGATCAGTCGATCAACAGTTAATACATTATGTTCTACAATTTACCACAGTCTGATCTGAGCAAATATTTTAGTATAATTATCAGGAAGGATTGATAAATAGCACATGTTTACTGAATGTTTATATTGGAGGCTTTCATTTATGACATTTAAGAAATAATCTTATGGGTAATAAGAAACGTAAAGTGCTTCCCTGTGCTATGCACCATGCCATAATGGCATATATGGGGTGTGGGGTTAGGGCCCCACACTTTCTTGATCATGACCGAAGGTGGGGTGATGTGATCAGCACCATGCCTCTGGCCACCTTTACCCCCCAGAGTTTCCTCCAGGTACCCACTTTATACGATGCTGGGTGGGCACTGGAGCTGCTTGAACAGGTGGAAAAAATCCCGGTTCTCCCCCACCGGGTATCGAACCCGGGTCTCTCACATGGTAGTCAGATGCCCTAACGACTGAGCTACCGCAGCTCACAATTACCTTATGAGGGGGGGGATTAGCTGTGAATGGATTAAATATGAATGGAATTTGCCCATTTAAAGTCACCATCTGCCATTCTACTCATAAGCAGGTTCCTGCAGTCTCCAGTCTACCCATTCAATTTATTGTTTCCCTTTTTACTGTCAAAAATTTGTTGTTCTCTTCCATCTCCTTTTTCTTTTTCCTTCCTTCCTTCCTTTTCACTCTGTCATTCTCAGTATCCATTGCATATCTCCATTGACACATGTCCTATCCAGTATATATTCCCTCTACCAACAAGCTTGTCCAATTATTATTATTAATATATCAAAATACAAATTAATATTGTCAAAGTCACATATCATCAATAGCAGATCTAGAAGATATGTTATACTAGCTGATTGCCTGGCATTGCCTGGGTATTTATTTATTCTAATCTTCTATTAGACAGCAAAATAATGAATTCTAACTATAGTGTAAAATGAACTTCTAGTTCAACAGCATTGGGAGTGCCACTATTCATCTTTGCAACACCGAAAACTATGGATTTCACACTAATATCTGTTGTTTTTTATTATTTTAACATGTCACCCCCTTCCCACCACCACCTCTAGTGGTGTCAGGAGTGTCTTGGAGTTGAACGACATTGGGAGTGTCACTATTCATCTTAGTGACCCGTAAAACGATAGATTCCACAGTAATATTGGTCGTTTTCGATTATTTTTACGTGTCACCCCTTCCCACCCCACCCCTAGGGGTGCCAGAGGTGTCTTACCCCCACAGTATTTCTTTCAAGATTGCAACTGATATGTGTGCCAAGTTCAGTTGAAAACGCTCCAGGCGTTCGAGAGTTATGCCGGAACAAACACACACACCCACAAACAGGCACATACACACATACATTCATTCATATATATATATATATATACAGGGGATGGACAAAAATATGGAAACACCTGGTATAAAACTGGTAGCCATTTCAAACACGATTTGCGTCTTAATTGTTAGGTTGGTGCTGTGATCACTGGCACTTCCTGCGAGGTATACACCCTGGCCAACCTGACAGATGGGCCAGTTACAGTTCAGCGACTGGTCCGTGCAGGTTATCGTGAATCATGTCTGAGCTGACAGAGTTTCAAAAAGGGCAAATTCTGGGTGCGTGTATGGTGGGAGCTTCCGTGACGAAAGTAGCGGAAATGTTTGGTGTATCAAGAGGCACAGTCTCGAAGATCATGACTGCCTACGAGACTTCTGAAAAAACCACATCAGCGAAGCACCAGCATGGACGCAAGTAAGGTAAAGTCTCACTGCATTCACTTTGCTATGGGAAAAGAAAGCAAAAACATATATAAATTTTTCGGGAATGAAGATACAGAGAACTCCACACATAAAAAACCAACCTTCAACAAATCATGTGATTCTTCCAAAGGCATTCTGGGATAACTTCAATTAGCTCAAGTTGTCTGCATCCCTATATCCTAATTGCACAATGCAAGCTGAGGAATTTGGTGATATTGTTGAACTCATATTTCATCCTCAAAGCTTCTTCTTCTTCTTCTTCTTCTTCATGCCCCTCACCGCTTGTATGGTAGCAGTCCTGGGCAACGGTCTGAAAACATTGAGGGCTGGAAATTCGCACACTAGTATGAACAGCACAATATTTTGTTACACTTCACTTCACTGTCACTATAACACTGCAATGATGAGGGATGAGATCAAAAGCAAAGTTTACACTGTCGAGCAAATCCATAGAGAATCCACATAGTAGAGGGGGAAGATGATGAAAGTAATGAGGGTAAGGAGAGAGGAAAGGGAACCTTTTTTCGAAGGAGTCTGTGAAAGAGTGCCTGACGTTGTGTATTCCATTGCGGGCATTGAAAAAATAAATGGGTGGGGGTTTGTTTATGTTCTCCACAGCTACAATTGGGAGAGGGAGTTTGGTGAATTCTTGAAGCAGATATTTATGTTTTTCTGTTGTTTCTATGGCACCCTCACTATCTGCAACAATCAAATTCATTATTTATGTAACAGTAAATCACCAAATCAACAATAACAATAAACTGACATTGATAAAGAAATTTTTCTTTTGATATATTACCATACATGACTATATTTGGATCACTTTGTGATTTTTCACAATATGACATTGAAATGACCTTCAAAATTTTCAGTGGCATCCACCCTGGTATTTCTGTCTGATCTATGACAGATTGATTTAGCATAGATGCCTGTCATTAACATTCCATGCAGGTAGAAGTCACAATTTTGGTTTTTGGCTTGTCTATAAGACATGAAAGGGAACTCAAAGAGATGTTAAGTGTGGAGTTCTCACAAGGTTAAATACAACCTAGTTAAAAGCATAAGTGGTGCCAGCTGGTTAAATTAAATAACCAATCTAATTTCACTTGGAACGTATATATTAAATGAATGGATAAACAAAATTTGACATTCAATATCTGTATGATGTTCAGTTTTTCTACATATGAGAATATGTCTTTCTCAAGTTGCACTACTGCATATCTATCCCCTTAAACCTCAAATTGGTTGGGCTTTAAAAGCTGGCGTGACACATTCTTCTCAATCTTGATCTGAGGTCATGGCAAACCATTCATGGTCACCTGGTGACCAAGCTGGTGCAGGTAGTAAATGATGCATAGACCTATTCTCTTACTAATTGTCAGCAGCTGCTTTCCTCGTGCACACCTTGGCTTATCTATAAGAATGATGTCTTCAGATGAGAAGAGTTTTTTTCCCTAGGGTGTACTATTCCTTCAGCTCGTATGCTATATATTTCCTTCACTGCATCTATCGCATTCAGCCCCCTTTTATCAGTAGTGAAGCATGTACAAGAAATTTCTCCTCAAATATCCCCATCTTGGTTGTTATGTTGCAATTTTTTCTCCATTTCTACTGGGATTATTTTACAGTACTTTTCTGCCTGTCCATGTTAATTGCGATGATGAGGATGAATGAAGTTGTGATGAAATTTACAATGATTGATCCATGTCTGATCCAAGATTCGAACTTAGGAACTCCTGGCTTCAAGGTGCATTACACAAAACTAATCCAACACAGATGTCAGCTTCTTTGTGTTCACCACTTCACCAATTTCATTTACTCATCTTGTATCCATAACATAACAATTAAACAATGGAAGTACAAGTGTATTATAAGAATAAAAACAAATTCAGAATCACCAACTCATGTACATACAGGTTTTGGAAATTGTTCTGTCACTTTTGAAACGATGTAGACCAGTGTCGACTAGTGGTTTGAGTCTATGTGTGTGCATCTCATCCTCACATCCAGAAGAAGAGCTATCACTCCTCCCAATTACTCACACATACTTTTGGATACATATGATGGTTATTGTATTGGCAATTCAAATGTTCCAGGCTTGACAGGGACAATGTGATTTTTGAGTGTAGGGGATGGTATTTTTGTTGTTTAGTAACTGTTTCAACTGGAAACTTTGTCATGTTTTATCTATTATATTGAAAATGTGTTCTGATTTAATTGTTTTGATTTCCTCGTGACACACGGCAATACATCATAGAATACATCAAACAGTAAATAATTAGTTTTGAACGATTTATGATTTACTTACTAGATGCTCAATATTGTAAGTTTATTACGCAAATTACTTTTTGTTCAATAGAGCTAAGTACAAAATAAATTCACACTTACACAAAATATTACATCATATGATCATCATGAGTTAAATAACTTTACAATGAAATTTTAAAACAATATTTCCCTTTGTTCATTCAGATCTGTAGGTACATGCTATAATTTCACATCCAACATAAATTTTTGATAATTATCATTTTCATCATGTAGAGATCTTTTTCTCTTGTAACTTTTACAAAGGATATTCTGAATTTTCAACCTCAGTTTGACTGTAATTCGTTTTCCCCACCTATTTCTTCCTCCCTTCACACAATGTTCTTATTATAACACCATTAAGCCTTGTTTCCATGATTATGAAAAAATAAATATGCTGAGCAAGGCAATAATTTATTTAATTAAAAACATAAACTAAACCTTCTAGCAAGGTCTTCTTCAGACTCTGTGTCAAGTACAAAAGTAACAAAATAAAAAACAGGCCATTATATATATGGAGTATGGGGAAGACCACAGAAAAGATATGCAAAGTGCTTAGGAAAGCGGGCATTAAAACTTACAGGAAGGGAGGGAGAAGCATGTTAGGAATAGCGAAGAATGCAAACAAGAAAAAGGAAAAAAGAGGAAGGGATTATCTACGAAGTAAAATGTAAAGAATGTCAGAGTGTATACATAGGAGAAACGAAAAAGAGACTGAAAGATAGGTTGAAACAACTTAGGGATGATGTATGACTTAAGAGAGAGAGAAATGCGATATTTAAACACACTAGATTTTGATTTGATTTAGTTTATTTTACTTCGCGTTTTGTGCCTCTTGGCTAATTTGCGAAGATGGGGATGAGTGATGAAATGATGAAATTGATGAATGGACATTCACAAACAACCAAGCCCGACCGGGATTCGAACCCGGGACCTTTGGTGTCGCAGCGCGATGTGCTAACCACTCGGCCACAGGGTCGGGCTAAACACACCAGAGAAACAGGACATGATTTGATTTGGTTTCATTTGGTGTTTTAAGTCCACTTTATTCACAGTAAGGCTAATCGGGACTGGACCTACAGTTTAAAGTGGGATCCGAACCACTATGTGCCTCCACCGGGTATCGAACCCGGGACCCCTTGATTACAAGGCAACGACGCTACCACTGTGCCATCGGGGAGGCCCAAACAGGACATGACATAGAGTGGGATGAGGCTAAGCAGATAGAAAGGGAGAAGAGAATGTCAATGAAAAAATGGAAGAAAGCCAAGTAGATAAAGAAGAAAGGTGAAGAAGACACAATGAACTGGAATGGGGGACTGAAGTTAAACAAAGAATGGAAGAAGGTGTTAGAAAGAGTGGAAAGGACAAGAGAGAAAGAGGAGAGGAGATGGGAGAAAATTAAGGAAAAAGAGTGTGACATATAAAGCCCAACCACATTCTATATTGAAGTAAATATGTTTAGCCTTTTAGGTGAAAGTACAGTTGACAAGTGAAAGCCACCTGCTAGAAAGTTCCAGAACAAATTTCTAATAGTCTGGAGGGAGTAATGTTTGTATATATATAATACCCTGTTTTTGTATCTTGTTACTTTTGTACTTGATACAGAGTCTGAAGAAGACCTTGCTAGAAGGTTGAAACGTTACGTTTAGTTTATGTTTTTAATGAAATAAATTACTGCCTTGGTCAACATATTTATTTTTTCATAATGTTCTTATCTTTAACATTCAAGGCAAAAAATAGCCTGTTTTTTGAACCCAAATAAGTTCATAGGCATGTTTATTTATTTCAAATCATGCTCTGCCATTGGGCATTGATTGCCACTTCTCAAATCACAATGACCCCATGGTAGAGTATGTATGCCACATGACAAAATACATCTCTTATCATCATGTGGGTCCAGAGCCACTTTTCTTACAATATTGCTAGTCAATAAGTGATCCACACTCTGAATTCTGGATTCTGATGTTCTGATTGTGCTACATGATTTGAGACAATTTTTGTAATCTTCAAATTCAAGCTCTTTGTCTACAGTCACTCTGCCAATGCCCTTGGCCTTTTTGGCAACAACACCACTACATGTTTCAAAGCTGTACATCTTGGCCCTTAACCCAGCAAATGCCACAATAACATCACCAAGTGTCTCATCTTTTAACTTGCCAGGCACCTTTTTGTTGTGGGGTTGAATCCTTGTATGTTCACTGCTATCAAAATATTCAAGCAATTCAGGCTGTGACATATCTTGATAAACATCTTCTGTCTGAATATCAAGAACAAAACTATCTGTGTCCATGTACATCAGTTTTACACGATCCTTATAAAAAGGCTTCAACACATCATAATACAATTTTAACATGTGTAATTTGGCCAATTCCAATATCACAGCCCCTACATAAATAGGCTTATCAAACTTAATTTTTGTTTTTTTCATGTTGAAGAGTGCCATATTTTCATCATAAATTCTTCTATAATTGAAATTAGGCTTTGCAATCAATTTTTTGCTCAGGCTGGGGTCAGTAATTATTTTAACATCGGTATGTTTTCTGACATTTTCAATAGTTTTGCCATACACAGAATTGACCATCAATTTAAACAAGGTCTTATCAAATTGGCTCATTGCAGATGTTCGAAGCTCTGTGTTTGTATCAATATATGGCTTCAACCATCTTGAGTGCCTGAACCTCAAAACTTTGCCAACTTTGCTCACTTGAACACCATGATTCATCAGGAACTGGACATAATCCTGTTTTGGCTCTAGAGTCATCGTCAATTTCTTCTGTTTAGAGCCAGGTGAGCACTTAACCTCAGGAATTGGGGGCAGATCAGAAAATATGTTGTGTTAATCATCAGGAATTGTCAGATCAACCTCTAAGAAGAGGCCATAGTTACTGTCATCAAAATCCTTAAGATCTTCAATATTGAAATCTTCAACCCACTCAAGCCCTGCATATGGCAGTTTATCCATCATAGCATAACCATAGAGGCTGTTGGCATCTACATACAGTATATAATTTGATGGCAGTGCTGGATCATAATCAGGAATATATTTGTTATTTGCTCTGGCATATCTCTGAGAGCATTGCACCATGCCCCCTCTTATACATTGCTCCATAAACAGGTACATATCTTGATCCTGGATCAGATCCAATTGCATTTTAGTGTTTAAAAACATTGCAGACCATGCTAGGCCTGGCGCACTGTAAAAATACATTGGATCCAGTTTATAATTTTGCATGGAAGATTTTCTGAAAGCCTGCAGTATATCAGCTAAGAGGGTCACATCAAGTTTTAAATAAGCATTGTGATAATCACCAAATGTCTGGCATTTTAAATTGTTCCACATCAACTGGGCATGGTGATAATCATCATCAGTGATTCCAGATCCTCTGATTTTGCTGTAAAATGCTTGTTGTGGTGGCAGAGCACACTCATCAAATTTAGAAAAATCTGTAACATAGTCCGCCTAATTAATTTCAGGTCCTGATTTGGAAACATGGTACATGTGATTTTGAATTGATCATCAGATAATTGAGTGGCCAGTGTAGCCAGGCTAGCCGATAAAATTTTGTATGAATCTTAAGTGAATAGGAACACCATTAACTTTAATTATTTTGCTAATAGCAATATATTTCTCATCATTTTCAGCTAAAATATTTAAATTCTGCTTCTCAAACCCCTCATATCTGATCAGATGATGAAAATCATAATTGGATGCGCCATGGCAAAATATGGGGACAAATTTTGGTCTCTGGATCTTAATATTACAACTATTACACAGGGCCATTAAGAATTTACCATCTGTATGAGAATGGTGTTTCATCTTGATATTTATATCTGAAAATTCAGAATCACATACCGGGCATTTTTCTGCATTCTTGAAATCTTCAATCTGTTTCTCTGTTAAAGGCAACATAGGTTTTGATTTTAATAAGATATTAGATGCTATGTCATGGCACTCATTTTCTATTCTATGTGCAAATTCTTTGATGGCATCTGCTCCTGTGTATAAATCTTCTTTACTAACAACCCCATCCTGTACAACCACATAACAAAAACTGGAGGGTTCATGTAATTGATATGATGTAATTGAAGATTCCTCAGGATCTGGGCTACAGAATGCAAGAGGTTTGAGATTTGATTCAAAATGCTGGGTGTTCCAACAAGGCTTCAAACTTTTTGAATTTTGCATTTTCACTTGGCATTGGCATCACCATATGAACAGGTTTATAGTTGCCACAGTATTTTAAATGTTCAATTAACTTGTTTTTAGCAATTTCTGCATTCACTTCCCGAACCCCATTCACCATTTTTTGACCATCAAATACAGTTAAACATCTTCGGCACAATTTGAATATTCTATTGGATTTGCCTTGTTGTTTTCTGATTAAAGCTTCAAGACTGTGTATCAGAGTGTAATGATATGTGCCATCCCCTTCAATTAAGAGCAGATCAATCGGAACAGCAGAATCATCATCAAATGTACTGATTCTGAGAGGTGCTATCAAGCAATTGCCACGGCCAGTAGAACAAATAAATACATTAATAGATAATTGTTTACCATTGATATCCCTGGCCTTTTTTTCAAATTTATCAATATTCTGAACAGACATTGGATATTCTAAGCCCTTCATTGCTTCATCGAAATTGTGTTCATATTGTTTATAATAAGTTATTCTCTCAGGATGCTTTAAAACTGGATACAAAGCAGCTAAAATACACCACAAAAAGCATTTCTGGTCGGTATTTTCTATGTTAACCACGGCTCTTTTGTTTTTAATATTGGCAGGTAATGGCAGATATGTAGATCCTTGTAATGGGCTGAATTCAGAAATATTAACATATAACTTGTGTGGAGATCCGCATAGGCTCTATCCTGATTCTTTTGCTGCAAATTCAGAGTGTTTAATATTCAATTGATCTATCAAACTGCTTATTATTTTGTCTGAATTTGCATTTGAGTATACAGGTACAGTTTCTGTTATGTGGGGCTGTGTAAATTTTGTGCCGTTTGGTTTCTTATATTGTGTAAACAATTTGAGGGACAGCTTATAAGAGCCATTTTGTGCATTTAGAATTGCCTGCACATCAGGATTTACACTGTTCAAAAAATTCTTAATACCACATCTTGGCTCTGATACAAACCGGTAATCCCTAAGTTGGCCATTAAAACTACTATGGATAGGTGCATAGCGTGGCTGCTTTGCCGGTCCAGCATTAACAGGTGCTTCATGCTTCCTTTTCAGACCAGATGTAGATGGTTGTGGGGGCAATGTTGATGACTGTACATAAGAATTACACCTATGCCATTTGTAATATGCCTTGCTTAATATTTTATGACATCTTGGACACATTTTTGTGGCCTTTCTGCATTTCTTAGAGTCACAAATATGCCGGTGCCTAGACCAATTAGAACTAGATATATTTTTATTACACTGATTGCAATATTTTTGATTTGGCATTTTTATTGTTTATTTATATAAAATTTCTTGGTCCAAAAAAACAGAACTATGCCAAAACAATTATAACAGCAGTTAGTGGCTGAGCTGGTGCTTTTATACCCAGACAACAGCAATAACTAGGCTCTGGTGATCCCCAATATAAAATAATTTTGCTTTTTTATGCTGTTGTATAACACTCTTTACCAGGTTTCAAACCTCAACTATCAGCTAACAGTGAATATTCTCAAAATCTCACGTGTGGGGATATTATTTTGCCACATGTATTTCAATCTTACACATTTTATCAGGATTCAAACCTAAAAACCTCTTGATTATAAGGCAATAAAAGCCATGGGGTTATGCACCACACTCTATTGGGTTTCAGAACCCAAGAGCTATGAGCTCTATATCAACTAAATACAGTCAAAATTGGATTTTGAAATATGCAATAAATATTCTGTAAATCTCACTTGTGTTTATATTAACAGAACAAGGCAAAACCAGAATTGGATTCAGGCTTGCATGACAGCATACAAGAGGGCAATATTTTTTTATTAAGAATTTCCCCTCTTGTTACACAGAAATAATAATAGAAGTTTTATGCTCTTTCAGTGAATTTTGTGTAGATTATATTTCTTGCATGCCAGCATATAAAGCTACTAGGCATGCAAGCAAAACTTCCCGATCAAAACTTTTTGATAGATTAATATATTGCTGAGCTAAATAATTGCTTACCCCGGGCAATAAAACTGATCAAAAGATTAGAAAAAACATGAAACAGCCTGCCCTTGCCCTAATGTATTGATCTCTAAGTTGAAGAGCATGAAAATATAAGTATTTTTGGTTTAGTAATCAAAAGGCTTCTGTGTTTGAGTCAGCCCCCTCTAGAATCAATCTGAGGGGGGGGGGGGCTCATCATTTCTACACTAGAATTCAAAATTCCTGGGATTTTGACAGAAAAACACACTGTAAACAATAAGATCATATGGGAACTTGGCATAGTTTTAAGTGTAGGCAAATCTGTCTGTTGAGGCTTCTTCTTTTCTACACTAGAATTCAGAATTTCTTAAAATTAAGAGCATATCACACTTGAAGAATTGGGGAATAGGGCCATCTTGGCATAGTTTTAAGTGTAAGCAAATCGGGCTGTTTAATCAAATAACCTCTTCTTTTCTACACTTATAAGTTGGGTTTATAATATCATCAATACAACTACTTATATTTGAGGTCAAAAACTCCACTTTATTATTAACATCATCAAGTGAGTAAAGCTTTGACCAATCTACATCAGTTATATCTTTTCCAAAAATTTCTTCGTTGAAGGTATTAAAATTTCTACAATAAATGTAACTCGCTTGAGGTTCCGGTTTCTGCAACAAGAAATCAGCGTACGCAACGCAGTGATCTGATTTACCGATTGGGACAGTGACGTCAGTTTTAAACAGTAATTCTGTATTGTCAACGGCTATGATGTCAAGGAGCGTTTTACTTTTTTCGGTGATACGGGTTGGTTTATTAACTATTTGCGTTAGACCAAATGAATCAAAAATCGATCTTAAAAACCGTGTTTCTGGTTTATTCGGGGTGAGATAATCGCAGTTTACATCTCCTAACAGGAAGAGATTATCAACTAGTGGATAGATTTCGGACATTAATTCTTCGAACAATGTAAGTTTTGTGTACGGGACATTGGGCGGTCTGTATATGGAACATACGCCAAACTGTTTATTCATGTACTTCAGAATCAAAGTTAATGTTTCGATGCCTTCAGTATTTACTTTCGTCTCTATTGTTCGGACAGTTAAGTTAGATTTATGAAAAACTACAATTCCGCCACAGTTTTTCTTGGTTCTATTTTTTGTTAGCGTTTCATAACCCTGTATACTAATTAGAGATAGTGGTGTTCCGTCCTTTATCCAGCTTTCTGTAATGACAATCAAATCGAAGTCTCCCTCTTTTACAACAAGCCGCAGTTCGTCCATTTTCGGAACTAGCGATCTGACATTCGCGAGAGCGACACGGAAAAATGAGTCATTGCTTGGCCCTCCCCTTCCCCTTCCCAGCAGCTGGTCATTACCTCGGGGCTTAACGCGAACCGTCCTCACATTTGAGCCCTTGCAAGGAATGCAGTGAAAATCTTTGGATGTTTTCAGGCTTACCAAGTATTGAATACTTGCTATTAAAGAGTAAAGGCTTACCTTGTCTCGTGGAACAAATGACAGGTCGGGCAGGTTGATATTTGGACACTGAGGTAACTCGATTACACACATTTTCTTCATTACGTCACTCTTAATAGGACAAGGAAATATATATATATATATAAAAAAAGAATATGTTGAATAAATATGCGAAAAAAAAATGAAGCAAAAAAAAAAACGAGCGCACACGCAATCACTTTTGTTGCTAAATCAGATTCAATGATAATAATATGATATAGTGAAGAATTTAAAGTACGTGTTATTATTATGCGGCAACGGATTAGATAAGCACAATATTTAGTTCAGGTGAATGCAGTCCTTGTGTATTTGATCTTGGGTCACTTCGGGGAGGAGGGGAGACTACGATGACAGCTGCTCCAGATCTCTCATGCGGGTGACGGTATGTTTCCTGCCATTCTCCGTGCGTACGATGATACGCCCATCCTCTGTGTAGCAAGAGCGACGGCCAAATCTGTCTTTAGCCACTCGCAGGATCTCTTGGAGAGTGGCCGTGAGGGACTCCGTGATGAAATAGGGGCATCCGGCATCCCTTAGCATCCTCTTCGAAGACCAAACCAGGTGGCGTATTTTGTAAGTGGAGAATTTCACAATAATACATCGTTTTCCCTCTTGTAAGGCGTCGGCCACGGAGCGATTCTGTTTGCCCAGCCGATGACAGCGGGCAATTTCCTCGCTACGTACGTTCAGATTCAGTGTCTTGTTCAGCACATCCAGCACTTTACCCTCCACGTTTTCCTTTATGGTTTCTTGAACGCCGTGGATAAGCAGGCACTCCCTACGCGAGTACTGCTCCATGTCATCGAGCTTCACTTCTTGGGCCTCCATTTTAGCCAGCAGGGAGAGGAACTCTTCTCGTTGGTGCTTGAACTTTTCTTCCATTTTGGTATCCAGCTTGGTAAGTTCAACCTGTAGCTTCAATATGCCTTCCGAGTTAGGAGAAGCACTGGTGATGTTACCTCTTATTTCGCTTTCAAGTGCATCCTTGAAAGAAGAAAGTTCGCTTCGCACTTCTTGTTCAAAAGTTTCGAGGCGATCGTTAAGTTCTTTCGCTGGAGCGCGTGACATCTTCGGTTGGTACGCCTGAGCCAGGAATGATGAAGCGAAGATCTCACTGAACACAAACTGCTGCTTTTTTTAATTTGAATTAAAAAGAGTTGATTCCTTCAAGGTAAGTTAAGAGATACAGGAGGAAGTAAAACCACTGAGAAGAAGAAGTTGAGATATGAAAAACTTAATCCTCCAAGGAAAGGAGAATGGGAGAGGATAAACTGAGTTTTTCTATGAGATGGAAAGGAGATTAGAAGAATGGTTTATTTCAAGTGAAAGTGGAAGAGATAGGTGACATGTTTGTATTTCTTAAAATTTTTTGTTAGTTATGCCTTTGCCAGTTTTGGCCTTGATGGAGATAATTATGATGATGATGATAAGATCCAATTGGGTAAGGAGGATTCACAAAGAACTGCCAATTCCAGGCTCTGATTCAACTTGGGAACCCCATGGTAAAATCTTAAATCAACCGTTAATGTGTTTGGCCACCCAACTGGCGATAGAAAGAAGAGTGTCCCCTGAAAGTAATGTTTTTGAAGATGGTTAATTTGTCATCAATTTCAGAGTCCTCGAATAAGAATGGAAAGATATTTGTGGAAGTGTATTCTTATGTACTCCAATGAGTTTCATGTGGGTAAGTTAATGTTAAACAGAGATGGCAGCACAATGCATGCAAGGTTGCTGTAATATACATGAATGACAGTGTAAATAAGCACCAAAGTAGATTAGGAAGATGAACAATAATAGAATATGGTATAAGATAAATACCCACAGCACTCTTTGGCTGTGCATCACAATCGCTGCATTGACTGGGCTGTGTGTTTTAACCGTTGCACCGAGTCTACAGTTTGGTCGCAATTACTAGTGGTGGCACGTTCTAATCTACACCCTAAGGTGGGTTACTAGATTGGAATGGATACTAGTTATTGGAAGAATAAAAGGCCAAAACAAAACTTTCTGGGACTTATATACATATATACGAGTATAGGATAATTAGAAAATCGAAAGATTCGTGATCAATATACATATAAGAAGTCCAAATCCAGAAGGAAGACCAAGTCCAAGTCCAGAAGGAAGTCCAAGTCTAGAATCAGAAGGAAGTCGGAGTCCAGATCCAGAAGGAAGTTTGAATCAATACCCAGATCCTGAAGGAAGACCACACTAGTATATAAAAGGAGAATAGGCGATTAATTGTGAAAGTGACGACAAATGAATAAGAACTGGAATTTGAAATAAGAATAGAGCAATTGAAATTCATGTAAAAGTCCGATTACTTCTATATGAATATATTCTCATATGTTCTCAACTATATTCTTCATGTAAAAATAAAAATATAATACAATATATTTAACTGTCTCCATTGGAAGACTCACTGTCTGGTTTCCTTTCTAACAAGAACCTTATCTCCAGAAGATATTTAGCCATGGTATAATAAAAGGATGGCACCCAAAGGAAGGTTGCAGTCTCCACCAATCTCCTTTAATTCTCATTGGAGGACTTAGTACAACTTAAGTGTATCCACCAATGGTAGAGGAGATATGGTAAAAGGAACAGAGTTGAGAAAGAGAGAAATAGGAGAAAATATTTTCACCAAAAAGAGGGGAAGAAGAGAGTAGAGAAGGGAAATGAAAATAAGAAAGAGAGAGTGAAGGAAAGTTCTTACCTCAAAATGTTTTTCTTCCCATCTTGGCTCAGTGATCCAAAAACGTTATGCACTGTGTTCCTTCCACTTCTTCTCTCAAAGTAAATGGATTCTGTACAACAAAGTAAGAAATTATGCGTAAGTATAATAGGAAAAACAAATAAAATACTTAGTGATGAGAACTTCTTTACGTGATTAATGTGTTCTCAGCGAGGGCAATTTTGAGTGATTTCTATTGCCCTTAGACTGTATGCATATTCCACATAATCTTATCTGTGCATAGAACTTACTAGAAACAGGCTTTTTGAAATTACATATTTCTTAATCTAATGAGAAACATATATTAAAACTGTCAACTTATGTCTTCATAACAGCAGATTTCTCAAAGTGTCAGAGACATGCTTGCTTGACCTTGATTATGGAGTACGTTTGACCCAATAAGCACTGGGTTTGAAGAGCAATTGAATTTCTTAAATGCAAATTATGTCATTACACCCAATCTCTTCTCCCTCATTTAAGCCCGCTTTAGACAAAACCATTCTCCTTGATTTTTTTCTTAACATTTACGACATGACCTAAATGCTACAGTGTAAAGTGAGAAATTTTATGGCATTTCAGATGCCATGGCATATTTCATGGCATTTCCGTAGCATAACCAATCAGAAGCGACCTCTAGGTCACAGGTGCAGCTGTAATGGTGGCCGGGCGAGATGTAAATAATGTATCACTTCACATTTTTAAGAGCCGATAACTATTCAACTGAGAGGAATAACATTTCATTTAAAACAATATTATTTACAAAATAATGGTGATCCATAAATGGTGATCGTATATACTTTAAAACATTTACTGTACATGTATGGAAGAATATTTTAGTTCTTTCAATTGTAAACACTGTGCACTCAGCAAAGATGGTGTAACTCAACTTGCTTATCATGCTGTATATGTTATACATTGTAATCACACAAGCTAACCGAAAAGTTTCATGAAATGCTTCCGGGTAAAGTACTATCTGCTATGAGATTTTTGAAACCATTTACATAGCATTTATGCTAGCAAATATGTTAAAGGAAATGCTTTAGTTTTAAGCCGGCTTTAGAGTTCTGACAGCATTCTAAAGAGCATTTCATCTACAAGAGCTCTGATACAGCTAAATAGTCATTGTGTGCGTGTGTGTGTGTGTGGGTGTGTGTGTGTGTGTGTGTGTGTGTGTGTGTGTGTGTGTGTGTGTGTGTGTGTGTGTGTGTGTGTGTGTGTGTGTGTGTACTTTGTCTATTACATGAGCTTTTCTAGGCTCTATCTCAATTGGGAGCTACAGTACCTCAGTGTACAGAGCTTACCCTGATTCAGAAGACAAAGGAGATATTGTTTGAGTTGGTGTTTTAAGTGTACTTTATGCACAGTAAGGCTAATTGGGGCTGAGCCTACAGTTTAAAGTGGGATCCGAACCACTATGTGCCTCCACGGGAATCAAACCTGGGACCCCTTGATTACAAGGTGACGATGTGCCATCATGGATGCCTGACAAAGGAGATAATATTGGAAAGGAAGAAGTAGTACATTTCAGTCAAGAAACACGGATTAGAACAGTGATGGAAATTAATGTGCCAATAACTTATCACCCAATGAGAAACTGATCTGTAAACATTTAGGTTTTGGTGTTCATGTGATTAATGTTTGACTCTGTTATATGAAGTTATTTTTACTACCATTTGTGCACTCATTTGAAGTAGCTTCCCAATTGTCTTTTCAATGTGAGGTTTAATACCGAAACAATTGAACCCCCACAGGGATCAAATCAGGGACATAGTGAATAACTACATTAATATTAGACACATAATGCATGGTTATGGATCATCAATGAAGATGTACCCCAATCAAGCCACACTTCCAATGATGATACATAACACTTTAAAAAATTGTATTGTATTCAGGTTTCATTGTTATTTTAAAAACATTTATATTTGAACTCTTGACAATGCTATGTATGTACTCTTATTAAACTGAAACACTGTTTTTATTTACTAATTCGTAGGAAAATAAATTACAACAGCTTGTGCAGTAATGATAATGTAATTCTAGAGCAGAGTTCCAATTCATTGTATTCTACATGAGTGAAAGGATGGGAATAGCATTTATTTATATTTGTCTGTTTCTTGTAAATTCTGATGTTTTCATAGTCATTCCCACTAAGCTTCATCACGAAGGTAATATCATAACCTTGTTCCAAACACAAGTGGCAAAGAAACGGCATTGAAATAACAAAATTACAACTATAATTACATATATTGGGTTAAAAGATGCAGTAACACACTTGCATATAAAGTTCACTAATTTTCATGATTCGTCAAAAAGAAATGAAACATTCTAAAGTTGCTACTGAAACCATGTTTTCATTAAAATGGCCCCACACACCACATGTTGCAAATATGTTGCTGACCTAATCCTGAAAATGCTATTGTATAGCTTCGAAAATATTCAAGTCAATTGCATAAAATAAAAACATATTGTGGAATTTGTTTATATCTTGTTTGCAAATAACACATTTTATTTCAGTGTAAAAATCTATGTTGTGTTAATTAATATATGGGGAATTGCAAATTCAGACATGTTGGAATCAAAACTTTGGTTCACTTCTGATTCATTTTTATTGTGTGTTTTCTCCTTTGGCAATGGTAGATTGAAACTTACACATGAATACTTTAGTTCATTTTTGTTAAAATTTTCTTGTAGATGTGTTCTGGCTTTTATTTATATGTGCTGTTAAGCAGTTATTATTAAAATTTAATACAACAAGTTGATTTTGAAAATGAAGAAAACTCTATACAGTGCACTTAATATGTTGCAGGATTAAGAAATATATTTTCACAATTATAATCATACTGATGGAACATTAATACTATTCACTTAACAAAACCATTACAATTCTCATTAGATTTTTCCGTTTTTCCCTATTTAACATTGACAGCAGGATTTGTGGTGCCATGTAAATTTTCTGTTTGTATTTCAAGTTTTTTGAAGTATTTGTATGAAAAGGTTATTAATGAGTCAGTGAAAACTAGGCAAGTAGTTGTATTGGTGCTATAATGAGCACCACTTATAAGTGTAGGAAAGAAGAGGTTATTTGATTGAACAGCCGATTTGCCTACACTTAAAACAATGCCAAGAGGGGCATATACCCTAATTCTTCAAGTGTGATATGCTCTGATTTTTTAAGAATTTTGTATTCTAGTGTAGAAAAGATGAACACCCCTCAGACAGATTTGCCCACACTTAAGACTATGCCAAGTTCCCATATGATCTTATTGTTTACAGTGTGTTTTTCTGTCAAAATCCTAGGAGACCCAGTGGAGTGTGGTGCATAGCCCCATGGTTTTTATTGCCTTGTAATCAGGAGGCTCGGGTTTGAATCCTGGTAAAATGTGAAGCCTACCCTGATGGCAAAATGTTAATATTGTTGCTTTGTAAACAAGAGGCTCGGGTTTGAGTCTTGATAAAATGTGTCAGATTGAAATACATGTGGCAAAATAATATCTCCACACGTGAGATTTTGAGAATAATTATTGCTAGTTGATATACAACTGATAGCTCCCAGATCTGAAACCTGGTAAAAGTGTTATACAACAGCATAAAAGAGCAAAATTATTTTATATTGGGGATCACCCGAGCCTAGTTATTGCTGTTGAACTGCCCGATCAATACAATAAGAGAAGTGTTGGCAAACATAATTAATTGCTTCCATGTTTTTTTCTAATCTTTGATCAGTCCCATGTCTCGGCCAGCAATAAATTATTGCACGCCTGGGAGATTATATCTGTTGGCGTGCAAGAAATATAACCTGCACTGTGTCTTTTCAGAGAGAAATAACATATCATTTATCATATTATTTACTCAAAGAGAAAATTCTTAGTAAAAAGAATATTGGCCTCTTTCTGTATGCCTGGGAGATTATATCTGTTGGCATGCAAGAAATATAACCTGCACTGTGCCTTTTCAGGGGGAAATTACATGTCATCTGTCATGGGACTCAAAGAGAAATTCTTATCTATACTGTGCCCCTTTCAGAGAAAATTACTTGCTATCCATCATATTATTAGCTCAAAGAGGAAATTCCTAGTAATAATAATATTGGCTTCTTGGATATTGTCATGCAAACGTGAGCACAATTTTAGTTTTGTCTTGTTGTGTTAATATAAGCCCAAGTCTGTAACTTACAGAATAATTATTGCATATTTCTATATTCCTGCAATAGGCAGAAATACTGTAAGAGCTTCCCTGCCACGAGCAGATGTGCTGTGTTTTTTAGCTTTCCTGCAAATAGCAGATGTGCTGTGTTATTTGAGCTTTCCTGTAACAGAAGTGCTGTGTGTGAGCTTTTCTGTAACAGATGTGATGTGTTTTTGAGCTTTCCTGCAAATAGCAGATGTGCTGTATTATTTGAGCTTTCCTGTAACAAAAGTGCTGTGTGTGAGCTTTTCTGTAACAGATGTGCTGTGTTTTTGAGCTTTCCTGCTGCGAGCAGAAGTGCTGTTAAATTTGGATAAGTAACGGTGGAAGCGGCCCCGGCGCCTACCCAGCGTCGAATAACATGGGTACCTGGGGGAAACCCTGGGGGGTAAAGGCGGTCAGGGGCGTGATGCTGATCACATCACCCCCACTCACGACCGGATCAAGAAAGTGTGGGGCGTTACCCCCACACCCCCTATACGCCTTAATGGCGTGGTGCTATGCACAGGGGAACACTTAATATATATAAAAGCTTTCCTGCCACGAGCAGAGTGCTGTTTTTGAGCTTCCCTGCCACGAGCAGAAGTGCTGTTAAGTTTGGGTAAGTAATATATATAAAAGCTTTCCTGCCACGAGCAGAAGTGCTGTTTGATATGAGCTTTCCTGCAATATGCAGAAGTGCTGTTTGATATGAGCTTTCCTGCAATATGCAGAAGTGCTGTGTACATAGTTCCATGGCTTATATGTTTTAAAATTAAGAGGCCCTTCCCCCCCCCCCAGGTTTCAAACCTGGCAGAGTGTCTGGGCCTCCCTGACAGCAAAGTGTTGGTATTATTGCTTTGTAATCAAGAGGCCTCTGTGTTTGAGTGGGCCCCTCTAGAATTGCTCTGTGACTCTCTCATTTCTTACATCATAAACATATGATTTTTCTCCTATGAGAATAACACTACATATGCTGTCATCAGGTAATGACTCGTGGAATTCACAGATAATTTTAATGTTTGTCCTGTCAGTAACCACAACTTGTTTCCTTTTTGAAGTGTTGATTACAAACATGGGTCTCTGTGCTTTGAATTCATCTGGTGTGTAATACATGTCAGTATTGCCAGTAGTGACCCTTTTGTATGATGAAAATGCCTCATATAATTTGAGGAAATCATCCTTGGACATGTCTAAATTATAATTTTCTCTAGGAAATACCTCATTTCTGCCATTTTTAAGATATATGTTCTTGATGTTGCAGTTATCAAATTTACTTGAAATTTTTCCTGATTATTGTGTCTTCCAGTCTGAAACAGTACCACCACAAAATCTGGCATGTCATATTGTATACTGGAGAATGAATTTGTAGCATCAAACTCATAATAGGTACCAGTTGCGGGCTTCTGTACACATTGATATGTATAAAATTGTAGAGGAATCTGTGGATTTTTTATTATATCTGCTTTGTATTTAAGAGCATAACTGGCTTCATACTCAACAACAGGGATTCTTAGCTCCATAGTCTGAATAATGCATTTGCCCTCATCAGGTAGGGTATTAGGCAGAGCTTCCCCTGTAGAGTTTAATGCACTGTACCTCATCAAAGCATTATTATCATTGGCAGCTCTTCTAAATGTGATTCTTAAACCACCCTTCCACATAATATCTTTGTAATCTGAGAAGAATCCTGGCAACAGGCGCATGGGGAACAGCACTGTATGGCCCTTGCTTAATATTTTATCACCAGCCTCAAATCCACCTATTTTGTAGTAAGAAGCCTCGGTTTTGGATAATTTTAGTGTGGCCAAAGCTGTGGAGGTAATGCCGGGATAATCCACTCTGTTTATAACAACACCATGCTTTCTGACCTCAATTTCAGAGAATAGATGCGGCACAAAATTGTCTACAAGTCTTATATTTGAATTTGCCGGATAATCTGTACCATCGAGTTTTACAACATCAAATTTGATGTATAGATCTGCTCTGTGGGGGTGTATAAATCCATCCCCTACATCAAGATCAACCTCAATCTCTGTGTTGGGTTGATTTAAATTTGCAAATGTCCTCCTGTTTGGAGGGAATGATTGTAGCTCATAACTCTCAGTATTTTCCATTTTTTTCTTGTATGTATTTTTATTTAAATATTAATCTCTATGATTGCAGTTGTTGTGGCTCCAGCAAAATCAACTAATTCTTCTTTTTCATTAGTAACCATCAATTCAATATAATCTATTCTATTATGGCACACAGGAAAATATAATGTTGGGGATGGATTGTAGATGATGGGCTCCATGAATTCAGAATTAGGTTTGAATGTTGCAATGATGCCAGTTTGTTTGTGAGTGCCTATGCCATTTGATTTGGTGATCATACCCTCAGCCACATTACAGTGAATATTCAGAGTCTCTATGGCTAAGAATTTAGGTATATTTATAGCAGTGTGTTTGATGCCTCGTTCAAGTTTTGTGTTGTTTTCAAATCCTAACAGCTCTCCTATAGAACCCAGATCTACTGTTTCTGTGGCAGATACAATTTCTACTCTGTGAGTGACAGAATTTTGACTTAACACTACACCTCTGGGTAATTGAGCATTTAGAGTAGACAGATTATATTGCCCTGGAGTGATGACAATTTTTTGATCCCCTACTGCAATTGTGTTGTTGTGGTGTGTAATATTAGGGATCAAGTACATGCCATAAAATGCTCTGAGAGCTATTGTTTTGGGATATACTATGTCATCATGTAATCTAAGTTTCAATATTGAATTTTGGCTGGTGAGATGGAATACCCCCATGATGTTTCAGATACCACAAGGCCTTTTGAAAATTTTCAATTGATGGTTTATTTATTTGAGACATATATCTAAGAACAGATAAACACAAATGTCCGCAATTAACATCTTTGAAGTTTTGAACACGGGCATTATTGTAATAAAGATTAGCTGAATTTAGATATTTTATTAAATTTTCAGGTGGAACACCTCCAAATGAATCAAACACAAATGCCTCATTTTTTAAATATTTAAGATAACAGATCCAGTGAGTGCCCTGATTTTTGTACTTATCCAAATTAACAATGCCACACTCTTTGTTGAGTGGTTGTTCTGGCAAAGAATCAGACATGTACACACCTCTAAAATGTTTGATGCCTAGTGGCTTGATTAAAGCTTCAATATTGTGACGTTCACAAGTCAATAATTTGCACGATTACATTCCATTCAAAAATATTTGAAACTAAAACGCGAAGGTGAAGATACAACTTCTATGGGTCTATTCTATTAGTGAAATAACTGAGCACTATGCAGTTCACTATTACCTATATTTTCATTTTTAGTCACACACATTACCACATAATGACTATTGATTCTCGTTGCTATAGCAACGTTAGAATTCCAAATATCTCGTTTATACAGCGTATACAGCAATAAGTAACAAACCATAATTAACGTTGTACAAAGTAATAATTATACATTTTTTTTGAACCGTTAATATAAAGTGATTTGTATAATATGAAATTAATAATTTCAATAAACATATAATTATATTGTGCGGATTCACAGGACCGTCAGAACATTCCCCTCCTCCGGGAAAATGAAAACTACGAAACAGCAAGGAGTAGTTTTCATTTAATAATCAGTCAGATGTTTATCAACATAACTAAAACAAAGTTACAAATGCACAATATTATCTGACATTCGACAATAACTTGCACATAAACAGATTTTTGCCTAACAGGTAATAACAAATCAGACCATAATAGAACATTCAATTGTACAAAATAATAAACAGAATGGTTTCCTTTTCCCAGTATCTACTCTCATAAATTTAATTTTCAGACAAGAGTTGATTCCTCTTTTCTTCCGAACAGTTAAACACTCGAAGGTTTGAAAAGTTCACCTTGTCATAATATTGATGATTCAATGTGTAAAGAATTGCATTATTGTCCTTAATTTCCTTGACAAGGAATGGCCCAATATACAAGTTGAACAATTTATGAATCTGGCTGTTAATTTTAGAACTAACTTGCCTATTTTTTATCATAACCAAATCTCCTGTTTGAAGTTTGATCCAGTTTAATGCATTCTTAATCTTTCTACTTCTTCTAGATTGTCTAGTCCTGATTTCTGCTAAAAACAATTTGCGATTCCATGGCAAAGATTTAATTTGTTCTGGCCAGCTGATTTCTTCAAATATTGAGTCCTTCATATCTTCATGTAAGAAAAGTTCACTAGGAGATAATCCGGTAACTGAAGAGCATGAATGATTTAATAACTGAATAATAGAATTTATTTTTGGATACCAACTGGTGTGATTATCATTGCAGAATAATCGCAGTAACCTAACAATCTCTTTATTGTACCTCTCAATAGGATTAGATTTCGGATTGTATGTAGTGGTAGTAATATGCTTAATTTTCCTTGAATCCATGTAGGCTTTCCACTCATTTGATGTAAATTGGCTTCCACAATCTGATAATAATACATTACATACAGGGTAATGTTTAAAATAATGTTCTTCAAAACGATTGATAATTTCCCTGGCAGTCGCTTTTCTTAACGGATAAATCATAACAAACTTTGACATAACGTCTACAATTGTGAGGAGATATTCATATGTACGTGATCTTGGTAATTTTCCGATTAAATCAATAGAGAGGAAATCGTGAGGTTGGTGCGAAACGACGTGATATTCATCTCTCCGCAACGGCCGACCTACAATCTTTGTTCGTGCACATTCTAAGCAATCCTTCAGGTAATTTCTAATTGATTTTCTCATGTACGGCCAAAAATATGCCCTTCTACAAGCTGCTAAAACCTTCTGATAACCAAAATGTCCATTTAAATCATGCATTTTGTGCAATACCAAAGGTATAAGCTCACGTGGCACTACAAGTTTACAAATTTCATCTGAATTGGGTTTATAAAACAGAATTTTGTTGTGAAGAAGATACTTTGAAAAGTCTTTATCAGTTGTACTATCTTCCAGGTGAGAAATTATATTATTGCATTTTTCATCTGCTCGTTGAGCTTTTAACCAAATAGAAGAAGTATCATCTTGTGAATCTTCCGCAATTACTTGATTGATATATAATTTATCATCAAGTGCAGAAAAAGAAGTACAAGGCGGAAATCTACTCAACGTATCAGCAATATTATTCGAAACTCCTGGGACATGATATAACGTGAAATCAAAACACTGCAGTTTGAGAGCCCATCTCGTAAGACGAGAATTAAGTGATTGTGCAGTTTTTAAGCCAAGACAACGACTTATGATCTGAATATAAGTTGAAATAAGTTCCTTTAAGATATATAGCAAATTTCTCCAGAGCAAATAATATAGCTAAACATTCCAATTCGTGTGTACTATATGTAATCTCTGCTCCTCTAAGAGCACGACTGCCATATTGTATGACACGAATTTCATCATTATCAACTTGCCAAAGTACACAACCCAATCCTTTCTGGCTTGCATCAACAGAAACACAAAACCTCAACTCAAAGTCGGGTTGACTCAATGCTGGTGCTGAAATTAGAGCATTCTTTAATAACAAGAAAGCTTCTTGACACTGAGGTGTCCAATAAAATGGCACATTCTTGCGTAAAAGATGATATAATGGACTAGCGATATCTGAAAATCCCTGTATAAAACGATTCCTCCAATTTGCTAGTCCTAAAAATTTGCGAAGTGACTTTTTGTTTTGAGGAACAGGAAACTGTAGAATAGCTGAGTCTTTATCATGATCGACCTTAATCTCAGAACCAGACACCACATGACCCAAAAACTTAATTTCCGTTTGGAAAAATTTGCATTTGGCAAATTTTATGGACATGTTCGTCATCTGCAATGTCGGTAGAACATAATCAAGATGTTCAAAATGTTTCTCTATTGTTGGGCTAAATATTAAAATGTCATCCACATATATCATCAGAAATGAATGAGTCTCTGGTCCAAACACCTTATTCATTCTTTCAACAAAAACAGAAACAGCTGATTTTATACCAAATGGCAAGTAACAAAACACGTGCTGTCGTCCTCGATACGACAAAGCTGTGTACTTATATGAGTCGGGCGTAAGTGGTATTTGAAAATATCCACAGGAGAGATCAATCGAAGAAAAATATCTTGCACCCTTAAAATGTTGAAGTAGCTCGTTTATCGGTTCAACATGGGTAAGTGGTGAAATTACATGTTGGTTTAAGCGACGAAAATCCACCACTGGACGCCACTCACCATTAGATTTTGGGACGATATGTACTGGGTTCAAATAAGGCGAAGACATCTCTTTAATTATTCCCCAGGCTTTCCATTTTTCTAGTTCCTTTTCTAACGCCGCTCTTTTGGCGAACGGTACTGGATATATAGGTGCCTTAATTGGTTCCTTTGTGTCTAGTTCAATTTGATAAGGTTCTACGAATGCAGATCGGGGTCGATCAGAAAACAAACTATGATATTCTATTATTAGATTCTCAAGCTGAGACTGCTGCTCCGTGTTGAGTGATTCACACGACCGCACCTTCGTTGTGATCTGATCTAGAGAAACGACAAGTAAATTTTCTGCTTCTTTGATTATACTAACTTCTTGCATTTGGCAGCGATCCCTATCAGTTGTGATTTTGCTAGAGTTAAATGGCTGAACCAATTCGGAACCAGTAGACGCCATCAAACTAATTTCGTTTCTTCTAAAATCGAGTACAGCTTTGTATTGCCTTAAAAATGGTATTCCGAGAATTAATTCAGCATGCAGTTGCTTCAATACGAATATCTCCAAAGTAAAAACTTCCGAGTTAATTGAAATACTTATAATCTTCCGACCAGCAACACGAAACTTCTGATGTCCTGCAAACGGCAATAACTTAAGTTGATCCACTGTATCCAGTTTGGCACTCGGAATAATTGATTTTATACTGCACCATAATTCATAACTGACTAAATTACACTGGCTTCCACTGTCGATGACACACTGTATCGTAATACCGCAAACTGTTCTGTGATCAAAGGTTGATCAGTAATAGGAGTAGGTATACCAGTATCATTTAAAATCCAAGTAGGTTCATCTTCGTACCAATCTAATTGAAAAAATATTGAAAGTGGATAACAATGATCAACTTCAGATAAAACGGAATTACTTAATACAGCATACTGACAAGTTGTGCCTATATTATCACTATGATATGATTTAGACGGACCCTCCATTATGTTAGTGCGAGCAAACTGGTCCACGTTCACCCGCGACGTTCGTTTAATGTTGCTTCAGGGACAGAAGAAATGAACTGTTTACAAGAAGTTTCTCTTGGATCGAAAGATGGAGCATTTTCATTTAATGGAGTATTCGCCACTGCAGTTGCATTGCAACTGTTACCCGTTGACAACTGAGGAGACGAATATCCGCAATTGGCACATACACTGCATGGTTGGAATGAGTGAAAATTATTGTTAGAGAACTGAGAGTTAGGACGCAGTGTAAATTGCTGTTGTTCTTGCTCGTTTCTGGCATTGAAACTGTTGCTCATAAATCTACCATTATTGTTGAAGCATCGTGAGCTTTGTGGACTTCTATTTTGCCGGCAATTTTGAGTTCCTGTACCATTACGTCTGTAACGATTATATGGTTTGTTAGTTAGGTTAGGTTTCCCAAAATTATTATTTCTATTAAATATCATTGTCTTCTGGCTGGAGTTTGATTGTTGGTTTTCAGCAACAAATGGAACATCTGTACGTGGAATCTTATTTCTTTTATTTTCTTCGCTAGAAGAAACAAAATGAACACTATCATTAGGTCTTACGTTACGTCTTGAACCTTGATTTCCATTAGGTTCATCATCGTTCACAAACGATGAACTTTTAGCAACACTTTGAACTCTCAGTTTTGCCCTTGCACTATTATTGTTGGTAAAACTTTTAGAATTATTCCCATCATGTCGGAAATTTTTTTCACGTACATTATCATGAACATTAAAACTCTTGTTTGATCTTGAATTCACTAAATCCAACCTCTTTAGTAACGCAATTACATCATCCATTTTAACTAATCTAGCAGCTAATATTGTTTGTGCAATAGATGTGGGCAACTGATTGATTAAAATATCAATAACTTCTGCATCATTCGGACGATCAACTAAATTATAATATGCTGAATGCGTACGAATAGCAAAAACTTCCATACTACTCGTCGATTTAGGATCATATTTACGACTTCTAAGTTCATATAATTGAGCCTGAGTTAACGAATAAGACGTGTAGTGATTCAGAAATTCGTCAACAAACTGTTTGTACGATGTAAACGAATCGACATGTTCCAACCTTCTGCAGGTCCCTGAAAACAATTAGTAATACATTCAAGCCTTTGCATGTCAGGAACTTGCAGTAAGTCTAAGTAGGACGTTAAAGTTTTAATAAACTTACGTGGGCTTGATTTTTCAGGATCTCCAGAATATTTAGGAAGAACAGTAAGTTCATTCAATCTTACCAACCGTCGAGGTTCTTGAGTAAGCGAACGCATACAATCGTCAGGATAATCACATCGATGATTCTGCGGATTTGCTGACCTTTGGTTTACTTGCCTCTTTCTTTCCTGACCAGAACCATCAGAATATAAAGTACGGGTTGATTGACATAACTTGTTAGTATTACTAGTTCTCACTCGATTATTTCTAGAACGTTTGTGTCTTTGTGAAGCAATGCGATTGTGTTCATCATCAGAAACATCACACGCTGAAGAATCAGATGATTTAGGAGAGTTTAGGTTCTGTGCAGGAATATCAGGTTGACAGTTACTATTCACAAGAGAACTGTAAACTTGTACAGGATTACTTGATTCAACATTAGTCGAAATATTAGATGTTAACTTAGTAATATTTTCCTCACATGCTTCCACGCGCTTCGTTATTTCGTCCTTGCTCACAACGACTTCAAGTCTTTGAACTTGTCGAGACAACCCTGAAACATTGTTCTGACATTCTGTAATCTGATCATTCAACCCAGCAAGTTTATGAGAATTCTCTGTACAAGTAGTGTTGACTTCCTCGATTTTCTCTGTTAGTCCTTGCACTTCTCTTTCCATTTCCTGATGTAATGAACGTGTTGCTAATTTGCAGGACTGGGCAACTTCAGCTAATTCCTTTCGTAACGATGTACTCAATTCGTGGAAGTCAAGCTTGAGTAGTTGCTGTGAATTTTGAATTTCCTGTTGAGATTCCCTGATTTTTGTAAACTCAAGCTGATGAGACTCTTGAGTTTGCCTCATTTTTGTAAACTCAAGCTGTTGAGACTCTTGAGTTTGCCTCATTTTTGTAAACTCAAGCTGTTGAGACTCTTGAGTTTGCATCATTTTTGTAAACTCAAGCTGTTGAGACTCTTGAGTTTCCCTAATTTTTGTAAATTCCATCTGGTGTGACTCGCTCATTTTTCTTAACTCTGCCAGCAGATCAAACATTTGATAAGGAACATTACTTTGCCCCATTGACGTCTCTGCCAACACAGAAGGACGAATGTCAATTTCTTGAACATTTTCTTGACTTCTTTTCCATTGCACAAAAGCTTCAATACTGAACGGATCATAAGATGGATCACAATCTGTACAGAAATAATTTTCATTTAACTGGTATAACTCCCAATGCTTATCGGACAAACCCAAACATTGTAAATGATACCAATGGCCACAATTTTCACAAGCTACCAACCTTTCCTTATCGGGATCTTTGCAGCACTTCACCATATTCATGGCACCATTCTTATTTTGTGATTCATCAGGTTCATCACCACAATTGATAGATCTAGCTGTAAGACTTGTTTTGGATCTCAGATTACAAGGATTACTTAATGCGTACATAATATAAATTTATGTACAAACTAGATTCACGAAAACAATGGTGTAAGTTAACACTTACGCAAAACACATCACTCAAGATCGTGCTGATAACGTTCCACAATACTGGACCACCAATTATACTGTGACGTTCACAAGTCAATAATTTGCACGATTACATTCCATTCAAAAATATTTGAAACTAAAACGCGAAGGTGAAGATACAACTTCTATGGGTCTATTCTATTAGTGAAATAACTGAGCACTATGCAGTTCACTATTACCTATATTTTCATTTTTAGTCACACACATTACCACATAATGACTATTGATTCTCGTTGCTATAGCAACGTTAGAATTCCAAATATCTCGTTTATACAGCGTATACAGCAATAAGTAACAAACCATAATTAACGTTGTACAAAGTAATAATTATACATTTTTTTTGAACCGTTAATATAAAGTGATTTGTATAATATGAAATTAATAATTTCAATAAACATATAATTATATTGTGCGGATTCACAGGACCGTCACAATATCTTGGTTTGTAAGCGGCTCTTGTTTTTTTTAAACTTATTCATGGCTCTCTTAACACCTTTGCCTTGTTTCTCAATGGCCAGATTATGGCGCTTCAATTCATCTAATTCTGCCCTATTCTTCTTGGCATCTATTACTGTTTTTGCTATGGCAGCTGATCCCCCAGCCAAGCTCCCAACAGCCCCGAGAGCAGCTAAGATGGCAGGGATAGTAAATATAAATCCCCCCACATGTGATTTTTTTCTTGATTGTTGTAATTTTTTTAATTGGGGGGGTGCTAAGCAACAATTTCATACCATGGCCCTTGGCAATACAAGAATTTTTTTTTCTTGCGTTGCTTTTTGGTTAAAAGACTATCAATAGTTTTAAGAGATTTAAGAACTGCATAAGGTATTTGATACATAACACCCTTGGCCTTCATTGTAGGTTTATTATATACATATTCACAACCCCCACCCCAGTTTCTGTTTGGTGTTCATAGCTATGGTGGTCCCCAATGCTGCTATTTTTTCACTTAAAGAAGCATCTTTGCTTACAAATCTACCAAATGCAGCCTCTTCTAATTTCCTGTCTGCAACATGTCTCTTGTCAAGATCAGAATGTGTGTTGTATGCTATGTCATGGTCTCTACAAGCAGCATCTAGGGGATTAACACCAGGATCACCTCTGTTTAATCTATGGTCCAATTTTGTGCCTGGACCACAATACTGATAGCCTGGAATGTGTAGTTCAAATGGCAGCTTATTTATAATGTCATTAACAAGCCCCCGACCCTCAGAAATATTCCAAAATTTAGGTGTAGAGTATTAATAATTTTTATAAGATATCCAATCCCCTTAGTGTCATTCACTATAAAATTAGACAATTTGGTGCTGATCATGTCCATAATTCCAACCTTTTCATTGTAAAAATTGTGGTTGCCAGCATTTTCCTCCCCAGCTATCACCAATAACCTATCTACAAGTTTCCTGACATCATCAACCCATACAAATTCTTTGGGCAGGGTGTTGTATTGTTTGATTCCACTGCCAGTCTTGATCTGTGACCATATGGGCTTGATTAAGTTGTTATATTTTGCTCCACTGCTAGACTTGACTCTTTTTTGTGTGGGATCATTGTTCTGGTATAGAGCATCTGATTTTATTAATATTTCTTTGTAATATTCATAATCTTGATCTGTATAGCTGCCAGGCCTTTTCCTAGTTATCAGTTCCCACAATCCAGGTGTTCCGGGATACTTAACAAAAGCACCTTTTTCTCCAAGACGAGATTCTGAATATACAATCAGATCATCTCCCATAAATGTTACTCTGAAATTGCCAATTCTATGTATGACGCTACCATCACGCTCTGTGTCAGCATATAAGCCAAAGACCTCATCTTTATTGTCTTTAGGTGTGGTTAAATATTTTTGAGCAAGAAGACCCAATTCAATAGGATCCTGAGTAGCTTCAATTCTTCGAGGAGCAATAGGACTAGGTGTATGAATACTGGAAAGTGGGGTGAATGGATAATCTAATATGTTCCTTGCAGCTACAGGTACAAGCTCTGTGATCAAATTTTGATTTTGCTCTGTAACAGTTTTGATATTTTTACCTAATTCACCAATAGCATCAATTATAGGCTGTTCTGTTTGTTTGTGTTTTTCATAAATTCCTCGTTTCTCTGATTTCCATCCCTTAAATCTTTTTACAAGATAATCTCTTAACTTAAGATCATCAATGATTGGCCTTTTCATGTTTATTTATATATGTTTCAATGTCTAGAAAATTGTTGATTTTATTTCTGTATTTGCCACTATTGGGTGTTCTTGTCATATCAATTGTGACAAACCCATAACTGTCCTGGTTCCAGCACCTACTGCAAAACTTGGAAAAATTATTGTAGCTCAAGTCCCCACCTACATATTCATCATGTATGTGTTTGAGGTTGGTATGATCTTGATGAAACACACATATAAAATTGCTATTGTCTCGGATCAGCTGCTTGGGTATTTTTGAAAAAGTCTGTGCCAGGTAGAAGCAATCAATGTTTTTGTGTCGGCCCTGTGTAAAGAAATTTCTAACCTTGTTTTGATTATCCAGTATAATGTCATCAAACACAACAACAGAATTATCGAGACAGTCATGAAGTGGCTTAACATCTGGTTCAAAAGTGGCAATATCCAATCCATCATATAGCTTCATCAGCTGCTGATATTTTAATTGTTCCAAGCTCTTAGAGAAGATATACAAGTGCCTGTTTTTCCAGGCTAACCATTTGGGTGCCAATAAAAAATTATCAATCATTAGTGTAGTTTTACCACAAGCAGATGGCCCAACAATAAGACACCTAATATTATCAGGCAGCAACTTGCCATTTCTCTTATTCTGCTGTTCAGGTTCTGGCAGCCTCTTTATAACATCCCAGGTGCTCATATTATTATTTTGTTTGCATCGATCCAGCTGTGTTCTGGAAGTCCTAGCCATTTGACAAGTAACTTGTTGCCTTGCGGATGATTTTTTCTATGAGATATGTGTTAGGCTGTTTAGTTTTGGTGAGTTCTTCTTCATAGAACCTGCCTTTGAGAATTTCTCCTCGGTGGTCTTTTATTATATATGTGTTAAGGGTCCCAGGTTTAACTTGAACCACTGTAAATAATTCAGTGCTCCAGTTTCTTGTAAAGCCTCTTTTGAATAAGTGCCTATATTTGCTGATTCTTACTTGATCACCCACCCTGTATTTGGCCTTTCTTGTTGTTGGCTGATATTTAGGATAATAAACAGTACTGATCAATTCTTGCTCATCAGATGAAGTTACTTCAGAGGGTTTCATGTTGATTGTGGAATGGACAGAGTTGTTATATTTATGTAGAAGTTCTGGAAGAATATTAATCCATTTATAATTACCTTGAAGTGTAAATTGTTTATACATAAGATTTTTTAGGGTTTTGTTGAATCTCTCTACAATTGAGGCCTTGAGATCACTGTAACTCGAATAATGTTTTATTGACTGGCTTTTAATAAATTGTTGAAACACTGAATTATAAAATTCTTTGCCATTATCTGTTTGCAAATAGCGCGGTGATCTTCCACTCTGATTGATGATTGTCCTGAAGGCTTCTGTAACACATGTTCCAGTCTTGGATTTGAGTGGCACAGCCCAGGCAAATTTTGAAAATGTGTCTATTACAGTGAGTTGATACTTGTAGCCCTTGTTGATTTTGTCTAAGTTTTTCAGCTGTCCACTTGCCATTTCAATCAAGTCGCTCTGCCATAAATCATCTATGCCTTTTGTGACTACTGGCAGTCTCTTAAAATTATGTCTGGCTTGTCTGTGTAATTCATCAACAATAATTTGTCTAGACATAATATGAAAACAAGAATATTGCAACTATAGGGTGTTCAGCAGCTGATACTACAGGATTTTCTAAATATAATTTGTCCCCTATTTGTATTTTAAATTCCAGAGAGCCATCATCTTCAACATAAGATGTTTCTAATGTATTGGGGTCTGTAAAATCCTCTAACTCTACACTGGTGATTTTTGGTTTGTTGTCAGCATTTGTTATTGATAAGGTAGGGTAGTGGTGTGCCTGTGGTTGAAACCAATATTTGATCTTGATTGGTCTCAATGTGCCCCCAACAAAAAACTGGTAATAAAATTGTGCAGGGGACAGCATATATATTTTGCCTCCTGGTGTAAATGGTGAATCATATTCTTTGTTGGGGATGCTGTACAATTCAAGAATTACTGTATGTTTTGGATTCTCGATTATGCCTGTTATTTCTTTTTCTGCTGTAAGCAATCTGCTTGTTACAGATTCAAGATGCTCATTGATGGTCCTAACAATCTCATCGTGCCCCGGCTTGATTCTTATGTCCACAGCAAGTTTCTTGTATTGTTGAACAATTTCTTGTAGCTGGGTGGCAAAAACAGACAGAGCATTTGCTTGATTGGATTCCATGGTCCCTAGCTGTTGCTTGATATTAGCTACAATTTGCTGTAAATTTTCAACAACTGCCAATTTTGAATTTTGAGCAGTAAGATCATGGACCTGTCTTCTGATATCCTCAAACAGGGCATGCAGTTCATTAATATGTTGATTGGTTGGAAGAGTGGCCACTGTCTGAGTGAGTTGTTTGATCTCTGCCTGGATATTCTTGATATCTTCTGATTTCAATATGCGATTCACAGCTCTCTTAATATTTTTAAGTTCCTGTGATGTAGGCAGATTTGATACAGTATTTTGCAAAGATTCAAGTGCCAATTTCACATTGTTTAATTCAGAAGCATCAGCCACATTTTGCATAGCATTTTGGAGCAGGGCTATATCTGCATGAGAGGGTGTTGATTGTTGTAAAATTTCAAGCTTTGTTTGGATATCATCAATCAAGTGATGAAAATGAGATAGCTCAGATTCAGTGTTGAGGTTTTCAAGCTTTGTGATTTGTTGCTGGACACTGACAAGGGTATCTACAATCCCAGGCAATCGGGATTCTAGAGTTTCTTGTACATTTGCCAAATCACTTTGCACTGCTGCTATTGTACCCTCAAGATGGGTTATGGTACTTTGAATTTTTCCAAAATCTTCATATGTTTCAAGTTGCAGCTTAATATTGGCTACACTCCAAGTTATTGCACTCAAAGCATCAGAAGATGGCAAATTGTTCATAAAATTTTCAAGTGTCTCAATTTTTTCTTTAACCTCGGCTATGGCATTGTTCAGAGGGTCCAGATTAGGTATCTGTAATGATTGAATCTGTTCTTTTAGAGTGGAAATCACTAGATCAAAATCTTCCTGTGATTTTATGCTTTTGACAATTGTTTGGAGCTGTGTCTGGACATTATTTATCTGCTCTTCCAATTGCTGTCTCAATTGCTCAGAGTTGGTAGCCTGGGTCTTAAATTTGGCTTGAAGAGCTGCTACAGCTTCTTCTAAACTTTGAAAATTATCCAATGTGGCCAAATCAGTATATTTCTGAAGCAACAATTTGAGTTCAGAATCAATTTTAAGAAGAGGGTCCATGCATTGTGATTGCAAATTTGTAATTTCTAGTTGAAGACTGGCATTGAGTGTGGTTTGTAAAGCTTGTAAATCACTTCTTAATTTCTTGACTCTGACATCAAGCATCAAAATCTCATCACTGTGATCTTCATGCCTTGTATGGCCAAATATATCATTAGGCATTTTTGTTTTAGCGGTTATTTATTATTGAATACCTGATTCTTAATTCTATAAAAAAGGGTATAAGCTTGTCATAGGATCCAGGGACCTCAATATATAAGCAGTCACCAGCAGAAACAGTATATACAGTGCCGGAAATCATGTTTGAGTGCTTAATTCTATAAATATTTCTCCCTACTGAAATTTTGACATCACCCTCAGGAGTTATAATAAATTGTAATTGACCACCTACAGGTAATTGGTAATGATTTAAATTATTGTTAAATATGTACAATGTTTTACCTGTTTCATCATCAACATCTGTAAATATGCTGTTCAGGTGAATAATTAACAAAGCACTTAGTTTAGATATTATATCAGAAGAGGCTTGTGGTGTGGGCAGGTCCATAATAGCCTGTTTTTTGAACCCAAATAAGTTCATAGGCATGTTTATTTATTTCAAATCATGCTCTGTAATTGGGCATTGATTGCCATTTTTCAAATCACAATGCCCCCATGGTAAAGTATGTATGCCACATGATAAAATGCATCTCTTATCATCATGTGGGTCCAGAGCCACTTTTCTCACAATATTTGTAGTCAATAAGTGATCTTCACTCTGAATTCTGCATTCTGATGTTCTGATTAAACTCTGGGATTTGAGACAATTTTTATAATCTTCAAATTGGAGCTCTTTTTCCACAGTTACTCTGCCAATGCCCTTGGCTTTTTTGGCAACAACACCACTAAATGTTTCAAAACTGTACATCTTGGCCCTTAACCCAGCAAATGCCACAATAACATCACCAAGTGTCTCATCTTTTAACTTGCCGGGCATCTTTTTGTTGTGGGGTTGAATCTTTGTATGTTCACTGGTATCAAAATATTTAAACAATTCAGGCTGGGACATATCTTTATAAACATCTTCTGTTTGAATATCAAGAACAAAACTATCTGTATCCATGTACATCAATTTTACACTATCACCATAAAAAGGCTTCAACACATCATAATACAATTTTAACATGTGTAATTTGGCCAATTCCAATATTACAGCCCCTACATAAATAGGTTTATCAAACTTAATTTTTGTTTTTTTCATGTTGAAAGTGCCATATTTTCATCATAAATTCTTCTATAATTGAAATTAGGCTTTGCAATCAATTTTTTGCTCAGGCTGGGGTCAGTAATTATTTTAACATCGGTATGTTTTCTGACATTTTCAATAGTTTTGCCATACACAGAATTGACCATCAATTTAAACAAGGCCTTATCAAATTGGCTCATTGCAGATGTTCGAAGCTCTGTGTTTGTATTAATATATGACTTCAACCATTTTAAGTGCCTGAACCTCAAAACTTTGCCAACTTTGCTCACTTGAACACCATGATTCATCAGGAACTGGAGGTTTTTATAATATATGACATAACCCTGTTTTGGCTCCAGTGTCATCATTAATTTCTTATGTTTAGAGCCAGGTGAACACTTAACCTCAGGAATTGGGGGCAGATCAGAAAATGTGTTGTGTAAATCATCAGGAATTGTCAGATCAACCTCTAAGAACAGGCCATAGTTACTGTCATCAAAATCCTGAAGATCTTCAATATTGAAATCTTCAACCCACTCAAGCCCTGCACATGGCAGTTTATCCATCATAGCATAACCATACAGGCTGTTTGCATCTACATACAGTATATAATTTGATGGCAGTGCTGGATCATAATCAGGAATATATTTGTTATTAGCTCTGGCATATCTCTGAGAGCATTGTACCATGCCCACTCTTATACATTGCTATATGAACAGATACATGTCTTGATCTTGGATCAGATCCAATTGCATTTTAGTGTTCAAAAACATTGCAGACCATGCTAGGCCCGGAGCACTGTAAAAATACATTGGATCCAGTCTATAATTTTGTATGGAAGATTTTCTGAATGCCTGAAGTATATCAGCTAAGAGGGTCACATCAAGTTTTAAATATGCCATGTGATAATCACCAAATGTCTGGCATTTTAAATTGTTCCACATCAACTGGGCATGGTGATAATCATCACCAGTGATTCCAGATCCTCTGATTTTGCTGTAAAACTCTTGTTGTGGTGGCAGAGAACACTCATCAAATTTAGAAAAATCTGTAACATAGTCATATGGATATACACCCTTCCGCCTAATTAATTTCAGGTCCTGATTTGGAAACAAAGCACATGTGATTTTGAATTGATCATCAGATAATTGAGTGGCCAGTGTAGCCAGGCTAGCCGATAAAATTCTGTATGAATATAGAAATCTTAAGTGAATAGGAACACCATTAACTTTAATTATTTTGCTAATAGCAATATATTTCTCATCATTTTCAGCTAAAATATTTAAATTCTGCTTGTCAAACCCCTCGTACCTGATCAAATGATGAAAATCATAATTGGATGCTCCATGGCAAAATATGGGGACAAATTTTGGTCTGTGGATCTTAATATTACAGCTATTACACAGGACCATTTTGAATTTACCATCTGTATGAGAATGGTGTTTCACCTTGATATTTGTATCTGAAAATTCAGAATCACATACCGGGCATTTTTCTGTATTGTTGAAATCTTCAATTTGTTTCTCTGTTAAAGGCAACACAGGTTTTGATTTTAATAAAATATTAGATGCTATGTCATGGCACTCATTTTCTATTCTATGTGCACATTTTTCGATGGCATCTGGTCCCATGTATGAATCTTTTTTACTAACAACACCATCCTGTACAACAACATAATAAAAACTGGAGGGTTCATGTAATTGGTATGGTGTAATTGAAGATTCCTCAGGGTCTGGGCTACAGAATGCAAGAGGTTTGAGATTTGATTCAAAATCACAGACTATATATGCTGGGTGTTCCAACAAGGCTTCAAACTTTTTGAATTTGGCATTTTCACTTGGATTAGGCATCACCATATGAACAGGTTTATAGTTGCCACAGTATTTCAGATGCTCAATTAACTTGTTTTTAGCAATTTCTGCATTCACTTCCCGAACCCCATTCACCATTTTTCTACCATCAAATACAGTTAAACATCTTCTGCACAACTTAAATATTCTATTAAATTTGTCTAGTTGTGTTCTGACTAAAGCTTGAAGATTATGTATCAGAGTGTAACGGTGTGTATCATCCCCTTCAATTAAGAGCAGATCAATCGGAACAGCAGAATCATCATCAAATGTACTGATTCTGAGAGGTGCTATCAAGCAATTGCCACGGCCAGTGGAACAAATAAATACATTAATAGATAATTGTTTGCCATTAATATCCCTGGCCTTTTTTTTCAAATTTATCAATATTCTGAACAGACATTGGATATTCTAAACCCTCCATTGCTTCATCAAAATTCTGTTCATATTGTTTGTAATAACTTATTCTCTGAGGAGTTCTTGAAACTGGAAACAAAGCAGCTAAAATACACCACAAAAAGCATTTCTGGTCGGTATTTTCAATATTAACCACGGCTCTTTTGTTTTTAATATTGGCAGGTAATGGCAGATATGTGGAACCTTGTAATGGGCTGAATTCAGAAATATTAACATATAACTTGTGTGGAGAACCGCATAGGCTCCATCCAGACTCTTTTGCTGCAAATTCAGAGTGTTTAATATTCAATTGATCTATCAAACTGCTTATTATTTTGTCTGAATTTGTATTTGAGTATTCAGGTACAGTTTCTGTTATGTGGGGCTGTGTAAATTTTGTGCCGTTTGGTTTCTTATATTGTGTAAACAATTTGAGGGACAGCTTATAAGAGCCATTTTGTGCATTTAGAATTGCCTGCATATCAGGATTTACACTGTTCAAAAAATTCTTAATACCACATCTTGGCTCTGATAAAAACCGATAATCTCTTAATTGGCCATTAAAACTGCTATGGATGGGTGCATAGCGTGGCTGCTTTGCCGGTCCAGCATTAACAGGTGCTTCATGCTTTCTTTTCAGACCAGATGTAGATGGTTGTGAGGGCAATATTGATGACTGTACATAAGAATTACACCTATGCCATTTGTAATATGCCTTGCTTAATATTTTATGACATCTTGGACACATTTTTGTGGCCTTTCTGCATTTCTTAGGCTCACAAATATGCCGGTGCCTAGATCAATTAGAACTAGATATATTTTTTTTGCATTGATTGCAATATTTTTGATTTGGCATTTTTGTTGTTTATTTATATAAAATTTCTTGGTCCAAAAAAACAGAACTATGGACAATATGCCAAAACAATTATAACAGCAGTTAATAGCTGAGCTGGTGTTTTTTTTACCCAAACAACAGCAATAACTAGGCTCGGGTGATCCCCAATATAAAATAATTTTGCTCTTTTATGCTGTTGTATAACACTTTTACCAGGTTTCAGATCTGGGAGCTATCAGTTGTATATCAACTAGCAGTAATTATTCTCAAAATCTCACGTGTGGAGATATTATTTTGCCACATGTATTTCAATCTCACACATTTTATCAAGACTCAAACCCGAGCCTCTTGTTTACAAAGCAACAATATTAACATTTTGCCATCAGGGGAGGCTTCACATTTTACCAGGATTCAAACCCGAGCCTCCTGATTACAAGGCAATAAAAACCATGGGGCTATGCACCACACTCCACTGGGTCTCCTAGGATTTTGACAGAAAAACACACTGTAAACAATAAGATCATATGGGAACTTGGCATAGTCTTAAGTGTGGGCAAATCTGTCTGAGGGGTGTTCATCTTTTCTACACTAGAATACAAAATTCTTAAAAAATCAGAGCATATCACACTTGAAGAATTAGGGTATATGCCCCTCTTGGCATTGTTTTAAGTGTAGGCAAATCGGCTGTTCAATCAAATAACCTCTTCTTTCCTACACTTATAAGTGGTGCTCATAATAGCACCAATACAACTACTTAGGCAACAACATTGTGATGGAAACCTTCCAATGCAATCGACGTATATGTTCTGCTATTTACAGAAGACTATTTTATGTGAATTAATAATAAATGGTTGCTGTAGCTCAGTCCTTGGGGCGTTTGACTACCATTCGAGAGACCCCAGCTCGATCCCTGGCCTGTTCAAGTGGCTCCGGCATCCACCCAACATCCTATAAAGTGGGTACCTGGAGGAAACTCTGTGGGGGGGTGTAAAGGTGGCCAGGGTGTGGTGCTGATCACATCACCCCCACCTTTGGCTGTGATCAAGAAAGTGTGGTGCCCTAACCCCACACTCCTATACACCTTCATGGCATGGTGCATAGCACAGGGGAGCACTTACTTACAATATTAATATAACACTGAACATAAAATGCCATAGATCCGATTCAGTTCTCATAAAAATTATACTACTAGAATTGGAATTTTATAAATATCCTGCTTTCAATATAGCTCCAGCTCAATACAGCTGCTACACCAACCTGTAAGTAATCAAGTACTGTCTGCATTCTTCGTCTGATGACATTATGGGTTGCCCTCATGAGAAGTAGATTGTCTGCATTCCTAGTATCTTCCTTGTGACTTATAAGCAGTGGAACTCTAATGATTTCATTGATCTCATGAATATTCTTTTGGGAGTTGTGTCTCCATAGTATCCTTACCACAAACAACAATGAAACTTGCTTCATAAGTAACAATTTGCGCCTCTGATCAACAATGACATTTAATTGACATAAAATCTATCCAGTGTTGTTCCTAAAGTTGTGCAACATGTGACACCACACATTGCCTTGCAATTCGAAAATTTTTAATTAATATTATTGTATATTTTATTCACATTCATTTATTGTGAAAAGGTGATCATACTAGAATGGAAGGAAGAAAGGAAAAGACTACATTCGCGATACAGCTCTATTTGTCATCAGAATATGTACTACAGAAGATTTAAACAAATACCTGCTGTCATAATAATAATAACACTATAAAAAGGTAAAGGGCTCCACTGTGCTTATAGGCATATAGGGGGCGTGGGAGTAACACCCCACACTTTCTTGATCCGGTCTTGAGTGTGGGTGATGTGATCTGCATCATGCCCCTGACCACTTTTACCCTACAGCGTTTCCCCCAGGTACCCATGTCATTCGACGCTGGTTGGGTGCCGGGGCCGTTTCCAACGTTAAAAAAGTTCCCGGATTTGAACCGGCTGGGGATCGAACCTGGGACCTTTAGCATGGTTGTCAGACACGTTACTGACTGAGCCACTGTGGCCACAATAATAACACTATAATACAATGGTGTTTCAACACAATTATATTTCCTTCTTTGTAATCCTAATCTTCAACCAATTTCCTGTCAAGAACTGTTGTTCAAGAGAGCACAGGCACTATTCTGATTGTTTGTGTTTTAGCTTCTACACACCAAATTTGAGGCTGTGCCAACTTTTGCACATAACATGTCCTTCCCAGACGTATGAACAGACTGTTGAAGTACACCCACAGATTAATAAGATCGCTTACTTCCTATCTCTCCTTTGTAATCTGTGCGTATACCAAACTGGGCATGTGGAGCCACCCTACGGCAGTTTCGAAACGTAAAGCGTTGTCATAGCAACCTCTCCGCCAATCATATCTTACTCTTGGCAGTGACAGTTGAATGCATCTCAGTGCAATGATCTGCTCACCCCACCCTTCCATTCCTGCTTTTATTTTCTGCTAATAATTCGGTATATATCTCATAAGGTCGCAATAATTATTCTATATAAGTGCACGTAATATGACCTTACGAGATATGTCCCAAATTATTAGCAGAAAATAAAAGCAGGAATGGAAGGGTGGTGTAAGAGGATCATTGCACTACCCAAATTGTTCTAAAGGGCCCTCGAGCCATGTTGCAACATTTTCCAAATTGTCTCTTTCTCTTCATAACAATTGCTGCACAGTTTAACGTGGGTGGCAATCTGCAGGATAGAGCACACTTAATATCAGTAACTGTTTCTGGTGCCGTCACTGAATGTCGAGTATTATAGGGGGATCAGCTGTAATTTTCTCCCTTGTGTATCATATTCAATCGCAAGATGTAGACACTTCTGATTTACCAACGTAGAAAATTCCATTCATCTGTCTATGGCCTCATAAATCGAAAGACAAATGCATCCACTTTCCTTGCAATTGATATCAGTGGAGTACCCTGAGAGGGGGGAGATTTGATGCTGAAAATGACAGGGAAACAAAAGACAGGATTCGAAGGTTTTGTCCCAGGAAATAAGAATAAAACATAAAACGTATTATTAAAAACTACTGATGGAACATTAGTACTATTCATCTAACAAAACCATTACAAATCGGCTGGGGACCTGTAGGTATGAAATATACTGGAATAAAATATATATACATATAGTCAGTACTTGTTTTCCCAACTTAAAATGTGATGTAATATATTAACCGGACTTTCATCACACAGTTTTTTCTTATGGGCTTGAGTACACCTGGGTTCAGTCTCTGGGTTTTCAGCCTGTGTATAAGACTGGTGAAAATTTGGGACCTACAAGTGAGTAGCGTAACCCAGTCTGAGAAATGACCTATAACAGCTGAGGGTTCGACGTGCTGACCCCACGTCATCCCATTACTGGTTGAAGATCTCCACGCCTCTAGGTAGGGTTGTGGGAGGCAGACTGGCAGTCAGTTGATAGGACAAGGTCCTTCCAGGGCTGTAGAGCAGTGGATCTCAACCTTTTTCAGTCGGGGACCCCACCTTGAAGGATATTACACTTCATGGGACCCATAAGATGGGAACAAACGGAATTACTTTGTAGGGGTGTGCACCTAGTCTATAATCATATATTTACTCTTTTACAACAACACGGCCTGAATTTAAATTGTTAAAACAATATATTTAAGTATAATGTAATAGGTTTTTAAGACCCAGTTAACAAAGTTTCGAGCCTAACTTACCGACCCACCAAATGTCCCCTATAGGTTAAGAAACGATCCTGTAGAACCATGGGTTATGTTATGCTGTACATGAAAGTGAATATTTTACAGTTAATTTCTATCATAACTTACATTCAGTGTTCTGTAGATGAAATAATATTTTGGAAAATACAACATGGAAACTAGTTCAGTGCCATCTGCCATGAGAGAATAGAATAAAATAATAGCTATGAGTGACACAGCTCATTGGGGAAGTTATCAAATAGAATAATTTCTGGAATAAAATTATAATTGTTTTAATTCTATAGTCTATTTCTCTGTAAAAACTACTATGATGATGATAATGAATAGTTATGGGAAAATAGAGTAAGAAAAGGTCGCACCTTACACAAGTTAACCTAGAATGCCTATATAGCAACCACCTCATCTCGAAGTTGTATATGGAGACATATAGTGGTTCGGATCCCACTTTAAACTGTAGGTCCAGTCCCGATTGGTCTTACTGTGAATAAAGTAGACTTAAAACATCAAATCAATCAACCAATCAAAGTTGTATAAAATTTCACTTTTCTGGTTTGAATCAGAGTAATTTGAAACCATTTCTAAAAACATGTGGATGTTTGTAAGATATATTATTAACTAATCACTGCATGTTTATTCATTTAGTATTTGTCATACATCCCTAATTTTTAATCTAGAATGGGAGTAGGAATATGTCATACAAGCGAGTTTTGTTCGAAGTTACTTACTGGAACCACTCTACATATTGACTACAATTTCATCATATGCATTACATATTTCATAGTTACACAAAAATCTGGACTCGAAATATGAATGTCTTAGAATACAAAACAAAGCAGTCATGGATCAAGCTGGATAAGCACACTCCCAGCCCCCCACTCCTAAACACACAAACAATGAAATTATAAATACACCACTGAAAGATCTTATCCTGCACAGACATGTATTTTATATATTCATATACTTAATACAGTACTGAAGATGATACAGAATAAATATTGCACATGAATTTTAAAGTTAACTGAAAAACAAAAGAAATGTGCAAATGTCACAGCCTTGCAATACAACAACACATAGTATCTGTCTGTCTGTTGGACGTTCTCGTGTTTTCGCCGACATAAGTGGCAGAAAACCGAAACAAAATAAAATAAATCAAATGAAAGTTTCCTAGCCTTCATTGTATCCCTGTCCATGTATTTCAGTTGCTCGCTGTGGACTTTTCTCTTTAAGTTATACTAGTATATTAGGTCAGTAGTATAATTGATGCTATAATAAACCCAACTTATAAGTGTAGAAAAGAAGAGGTTATTTGATTGAACAATCCGATTTGGCTACACTTAAAACAATGTCAAGAGGGGCATATGCCCCAATTCTTCAAGTGTGATATGCTTTTAAATCCCATGAATTCTGAATCCTAGTGTAGAAAAGAAGAAGCCTCAACAGACAGATTTGCCTACACTTAAAACTATGCCAAGTTCCCATATGATCTTATTGTTTACAGTGTGTTTTTCTGTCAAAATCCCAGGAATCTTGAATTCTAGTGTAGAAATGATGAGCCCCCTCAGATTGATTCCGCCATGTGTACATTGATATAAAGCTCATAGCTGCTGGGTTCTGAGACCCAGTAGAGTGTGGTGCATAGCCCCATGGTGTTTATTGTCTTGTAATCAAAAGGCTTCTGTGTTTGAGTCCTGATAAAATGTGAAGCCTCCCCTGATTGCAAAGTGTTAATATTGTTGCCTTGAAAACAAGAGGCTTCTGTGCAGAGGCCCTCTAGAATTGCTCTGTGACTCTCTCATTTTTTACATCATAAACATATGATTTTTCACCTATGAGAATAACACTACATATGGTGTCATCGGGGAGTGTATCGTGGAATTCACAGATAATTTTAATGTTTGTCCTGTCATTAACCACAACTTGTTTCCTTTTTGAAGTGTTGATTACAAACATGGGTCTCTGTGCTTTGAATTCATCTGGTGTGTAATACATGTCAGTATTGCCAGTAGTGACCCTTTTGTATGCTGTAAATGCTTCATATAATTTGAGGAAATCATCCTTGGACATGTCTAAATTATAATTTTCTCTAGGAAATACCTCATTTCTGCCATTTTTAAGATATATGTTTTTGATGTTGCAGCTATCAAATTTACTTGAATTTTTTTCCTGATTATTGTGTCTTCCAGTCTGAAACAGTACCACCACAAAATCCGGCATGTCATATTGTATACTGGAGAATGAATTTGTAGCATCAAACTCATAATAGGTACCAGTTGCGGGCTTCTGTACACATTGATATGTATAAAATTGTAAAGGAACCTGTGGATTTTTTATTATATCAGCTTTGCATTTAAGAGCATAACTGGCTTCATACTCAACAACCGGGATTCTTAGCTCCATAGTCTGAATAATGCAATTGCCTTCATCAGGTAGGGTATTAGGCAGAGCTTCCCCTGTAGAGTTTATTGCACTGTACCTCATCAAAGCATTATTATCATTGGCAGCTCTTCTAAATGTGATTCTTAAACCACCCTTCCACATAATATCTTTGTAATCTGAGAAGAATCCTGGCAACAGGCGCATAGGAAACAATACTGTGTGGCTCTTGGATAATATTTTATCACCAGCCTCAAATCCACCTATTTTGTAGTAAGAAGCCTCGGTTTTGGATAATTTTAGTGTGGCCAAAGCTGTGGAGGTAATGCCGGGATAATCTACTCTGTTTATAACACCACCATGCTTTCTGATCTCAGTTTCAGAGAACAGATGCGGCACAAAATTGTCTACATGTCTTATATTTGAATTTGCCGGATAATCTGTACCATCGAGCTTTACAACATCAAATTTGATGTATAGATCTGCTCTGTGGGGGTGTATAAAGCCATCTCCTACATCAAGATCAACCTCAATCTCTGTGTTGGGTTGATTTAAATTTGCAAATGTCCTCCTGTTTGGGGGGAATGATTGTAGCTCATAACTCTCAATATTTTCCATTTTTTTCTTGTATGTATTTTTATTTAAATATTAATCTCTATGATAGCAGTTGTTGTGGCTCCAGCAAAATCAACTAATTCTTCTTTTTCATTAGTGACCATCAACTCAATGTAATCTATTCTATTATGGCACACAGGAAAATATAATGTTGGGGATGGAGTGTAGATGATTGGCTCCATAAATTCAGAATTAGGTTTAAATGTTGCAATAATACCAGTTTGTTTGTGAGTGCCTATGCCATTTGATTTGGTGATCATACCCTCGGCCACATTACAGTGAATATTTAGAGTCTCTATGGCTAAGAATTTAGGTATATTAATAGCAGTGTGTTTGATGGCCGCTTCAAGTTTTGTGTTGTTCTCAAATCCTAACAGCTCTCCTATAGTACCCAGATCCACTGTCTCTGTAGCAGATACAATCTCTACTCTGTGAGTGACAGAATTTTGAGTTAATACTATACCTCTGGGTAATTGAGCATTTAGAGTGGACAGATTATATTGCCCTGGAGTGATGACAATTTTTTGATCCCCTACTGCAATTGTGTTGTTGTGGTGTGTAATATTAGAGATCAAGTACATGCCGTAAAATGCTCTGAGAGCTATTGTTTTGGGATATACTATGTCATCATGTAATCTGAGCTTCAATATTGAATTTTGGCTGGTGAGATGGAATACCCCCATGATGTTTCAGATACCACAAGGCTTTTTGAAAATTTTCAATTGATGGTTTATTTATTTGAGACATATATCTAAGAACAGATAAACACAAATGTCCGCAATTAACATCTTTGAAGTTTTGAACACGGGCATTATTGTAATAAAGATTAGCTGAATTTAGATATTTTATTAAATTTTCAGGTGGAACACCTCCAAATGAATCAAACACAAATGCCTCATTTTTTAAATATTTAAGATAACAAATCCAGTGAGTGCCCTGATTTTTGTACTTATCCAAATTAACAATGCCACACTCTTTGTTGAGTGGTTGCTCTGGCAAAGAATCAGACATGTACACACCTCTAAAATGTTTGATGCCCAGTGGCTTGATTAAAGCTTCAATATCTTGGTTTGTAAGCGGCTCTTGTTTTTTTTAAACTTATTCATGGCTCTCTTAACACCTTTGCCTTGTTTCTCAATAGCCAGGTTATGGCGCTTCAATTCATCTAATTCTGCCCTATTCTTCTTGGCATCTATTACTGTTTTTGCTATGACAGCTGATCCCCCAGCCAAGCTCCCAACAGCCCCGAGAGCAGCTAAGATGGCAGGGATAGTAAATATAAATCCCCCCACATGTCATCTTTTCCTGGATTGCTGTAATTTTTTTAATTGGGGGGTACTAAGTAACAATTTCATACCATGGCCCTTGGCAATACAAGAATTTTTTTCAATAGTTTTAAGAGATTTAAGACCTGCATAAGGTATCTGATACATAACACCCTTGGCCTTCATCCTAGGTTTATTATATACATATTCACAACCCCACCCCAGTTTTTGTTTGGTGTTCAGAGCTATGGTGGTCCCCAATGCTGCTATTTTTTCACTTAAAGAAGCATCTTTGCTTACAAATCTACCAAATGCAGCCTCTTCTAATTTCTTGTCTGCAACATGTCTCTTGTCAAGATCAGAATGTGTGTTGTATGCTATGTCATGGTCTCTACAAGCAGCATCTAGGGGATTAACACCAGGATCACCTCTGTTTAATCTATGGTCCAATTTTGTGCCTGGACCACAATACTGATAGCCTGGAATGTGTAGTTCAAATGGCAGCTTGTTTATAATGTCATTAACAAGCCCCCGACCCTCAGAAATATTCCAAAATTTAGGTGGTAGAGTATTAATAATTTTTATAAGATATCCAATCCCCTTAGTGTCATTCACTATAAAATTAGACAATTTTGTGGTTATCATGTCCATAATTCCAACCTTTTCATTGTAAAAATTGTGGTTGCCAGCATTTTCCTCCCCAGCTATCACCAGTAACCTATCTACAAGTTTTCTGACATCATCAACCCACACAAATTCTTTGGGCAGGGTGTTGTAATGTTTGATTCCACTGCCAGTCTTGATCTGTGACCATATGGGCTTGATTAAGTTGTTATATTTTGCTCCACTGCTAGACTTGACTCTTTTTTTGTGTGGGATCATTGTTCTGGTATAGAGCATCTGATTTTATTAATATTTCTTTGTAATGTTCATAATCTTGATCTGTATAGCTGCCAGGTCTTTTCCTAGTCATCAGTTCCCACAATCCAGGTGTTCCGGGATACTTAACAAAAGCACCTCTTTCTCCAAGATGAGATTCTGAATATACAATTAGATCATCTCCCATAAATGTTACTCTGAAATTGCCAATTCTATGTATGATGCTACCATCACGCTCTGTGTCAGCATATAAGCCAAATACCTCATCTTTGTTGTCTTTAGGTGTGCTTAAATATTTTTGAGCAAGAAGACCCAATTCAATAGGATCCTGAGTAGCTTCAATTCTTCGAGGAGCAATAGGACTAGGTGTATGAATACTAGAAAGTGGGGTGAATGGATAATCTAATATGTTTCTTGCAGCTACAGGTACAAGCTCTGTGATCAAATTTTGATTTTGCTCTATAACAGTTTTGATATTTTTACCTAATTCACCAATAGCATCAATAATAGGCTGTTCTGTGCGCTTGTGTTGTTCATAAAAACCTCGGTTCTCTGATTTCCATCCCTTAAATCTTTTTACAAGATAATTTCTTAATTTAAGATCATCAATAATTGGCCTTTTCATGGTTATTTATATATGTTTCAATGTCTAGAAAATTGTTAATTTTATTTCTGTATTTGCCACTATTGGGTGTTCTTGTCATATCAATTGTGACAAACCCATAACTATCCTGGTTCCAGCACCTACTGCAAAACTTGGAAAAATCATTGTAGCTCAAGTCCCCACCTACATATTCATCATGCATGTGTTTGAGGTTGGTATGATCTTGATGAAACACACATATAAAATTGCTGTTGTCTCGGATCAGCTGCTTCGGTATTCTTGAAAAAGTCTGTGCAAGGTAGAAGCAATCAATGTTTTTGTGTCGGCCCTGTGTAAAGAAATTTCTAACCTTGTTTTGATTATCCAGTATAATGTCATCAAACACAACAACAGAATTATCGAGACATTCATAGAGTGGCTTAACATCTGATTCAAAAGGGGCAATATCCAGTCCATCATATAGCTTCATCAGCTGCTGATATTTTAATTGTTCCAAGCTCTTAGAGAAGATATACAAATGCCTATTTTTCCAGTCTAACCAGTTGGGTGCCAATAAAAAATTATCAATCATTAGTGTAGTTTTACCACAAGCAGATGGCCCAACAATAAGACATCTAATATTATCAGGCAGCAAGTTGCCATTTCTCTTAATCTGCTGTTCAGGTTCTGGCAGCCTCTTTATAACATCCCAGGTGCTCATATTATTATTTTGTTTGCATCGATCCAGCTGTGTTCTGGGAGACCTAGCCATTTGACAAATAACTTGTTGCCTTTTCTGCGGATGATTTTTTCTATGAGATATGTGTCAGGCTGTTTAGTTTTGGTGAGTTCTTCTTCATAGAACCTGCCTTTGAGAATTTCTCCTCGGTGGTCTTTTATTATATATGTGTTAAGGGTCCCTAGTTTAACTTGAACCACTGTAAATAATTCAGTGCTCCAGTTTCTTGTAAAGCCTCTTTTGAATAAGTGTCTATATTTGCTGATTCTTACTTGATCGCCCACCTTGTATTTGGCTTTTCTTGTGGTTGGCTGATATTTAGGATAATAAACAGTCCTGATCAATTTTTGCTCATCAGATGAAGTTACTTCATAGGGTTTCATGTTGATTGTGGAATGGACCGAGTTGTTATATTTATGTAGAAGTTCTGGAAGAATACTGAACCATTTATAATTACCTTGACGTGTAAATTGTTTATACATAAGATTTTTTAGGGTTTTGTTGAATCTCTCTACAATTGAGGCCTTGAGATCACTGTAACTCGAATAATGTTGTATTGACTGGCTTTTAATAAATTGTTGGAACACAGAATTATAAAATTCTTTGCCATTATCTGTTTGCAAATAGCGCGGTGATATTCCACTCTGATTGATGATTGTCCTGAAGGCTTCTGTAACACATTTTCCAGTCTTGGATTTGAGTGGCACAGCCCAGGCAAATTTTGAAAATGTATCTATGATAGTGAGTAGATACTTGTAGCCCTTGTTGATTTTGTCTAAGTTTTTCAGCTGTCCACTTGCCATTTCAATCAAGTCGCTCTGCCATAAATCATCTATGCCTTTTGTGACTACTGGCAGTCTCTTATAATTATGTCTGGCTTGTCTGTGTAATTCATCAACAATAATTTGTCTAGACATAATATGAAAACAAGAATATTGCAACTATAGGGTGTTCAGCAGCTGAAACTACAGGATTTTCTAAATATAATTTGTCCCCTATTTGTATTTTAAATTCCAGAGAGCCATCATCTTCAACATAAGATGTTTCTAATGTATTGGGGTCTGTAAAATCCTCTAACTCTACACTGGTGATTTTTGGTTTGTTGTCAGCATTTGTTATTGATAAGGTAGGGTAGTGGTGTGCCTGTGGCTGATGCCAATATTTGATCTTGATTGGTCTAAGTGTGCCCCCAACAAAAAACTGGTAATAAAATTGTGCAGGGGACAGCATATATATTTTGCCACCTGGTGTAAATGGTGAATCATATTCTTTGTTGGGGATGCTGTACAATTCAAGAATTACTGTATGTTTAGGATTCTCGATTATGCCTGTTATTTCTTTTTCTGCTGTAAGCAATCTGCTTGTTACAGATTCAAGGTGCTCATTGATGGTCCTAACAATCTCATCGTGCCCCGGCTTGATTCTTATGTCCACAGCAAGTTTCTTGTATTGTTGCACAATTTCTTGTAGCTGGGTGGCAAAAACAGACAAAGCATTTGCTTGATTGGATTCCATGGTCCCTAGCTGTTGCATGATATTAGCTACAATTTGCTGTAAATTTTCAACAACTGCCAATTTTGAATTTTGAGCAGTAAGATCATGGACCTGTCTTCTGATATCCTCAAACAGGGCATGCAGTTCATTAATATGTTGATTAGTTGGTAGAGTGGCCACTGTCTGAGTGAGTTGTTTGATCTCTGTCTGGATATTCTTGATATCTTCTGATTTCAATATGCGATTCACAGCTCTCTTAATATTTTTAAGTTCCTGTGATGTAGGCAGATTTGATACAGTATTTTGCAAAGATTCAGGTGCCAATTTTACATTGTTTAATTCAGAAGCATCAGCCACACTTTGCATAGAATTTTGGAGCAGGGCTATATCTGCCTGAGTGGGTGTTGATTGTTGTAAAATTTCAAGCTTTGTTTGAATATCATCGATCAAGTGATGAAAATGAGATAGCTCAGATTCAGTGTTGAGGTTTTCAAGCTTTGTGATTTGTTGCTGGACACTGATAAGTGTGTCTACAATACCGGGCAGGCGGGATTCTAGAGTTTCTTGTACATTTGTCAAATCATTTTGCACTGCTGCTATTGTACCCTCAAGATGGGTTATGGTACTTTGAATTTTTCCAAAATCTTCATATGTTTCAAGTTGCAGCTTAATATTGGCTACACTGCGAGTTATTGCACTCAAAGCATCAGAAGATGGCAAGTTGTTCATAAAATTTTCAAGTGTCTCAATTTTTTCTTTAACCTCAGCTATGGCATTGTTCAAGGGGTCCAGATTAGGTATCTGTAATGATTGAATCTGTTCTTTTAGAGTGGAAATCACTAGATCAAAATCTTCTTGTGATTTTATGCTTTTGACAATTGTTTGGAGCTGTGCCTGGACATTATTAATCTGCTCTTCCAATTGTTGTTTCAATTGCTCAGAGTTGGTGGCCTGGGTCTTAAATTTGGCTTGAAGAGCTGCTACAGCTTCTTCTAAACTTTGAAAATTATCCAATGTGGCCAAGTCAGTATATTTCTGAAGCAGCAATTTGAGTTCTGAGTCAATTTTAAGAAGAGGGTCCATGCATTGTGATTGCAAATTTGTAATTTCTAGTTGAAGACTGGCATTCAGTGTGGGTTGTAAAGCTTGTAAATCACTTCTTAATTTCTTGACTCTGATATCAAGCATCAGAATCTCATCACTGTGATCTTCATGTCTTGTATGGCCAAATATATCATTAGGCATTTTTGTTTTAATGGTTATTTATTATTGAATATCTAATTCTTAATTCTATAAAAAAGGGTATAAGCTTGTCATATGATCCCGGGACCTCAATATGTAAGCAGTCACCAGCAGAAACAGTATATACAGTACCAGAAATCATGTTTGAGTGCTTAATTCTATAAATATTTCTCCCTATTGAAATCTTGACATTACCCTCAGGGGTTGTAATAAATTGCAATTGACCACCTACAGGTAATTGGTAATGATTTAAATTATTGTTAAATATGTACAATGTTTTACCTGTTTCATCATCAACATCTGTAAGTATGCTGTTCAGATGAATAATTAACAAAGCACTTAGTTTAGATATTATATCAGAAGAGGGTGATGGTGTTGGCAGGTCCATAATAGCCTGTTTTTTGAACCCAAATAAGTTCATAGGCATGTTTATTTATTTCAAATCATGCTCTGTGATTGCGCATTGATTCCCACTTTTCAAATCACAATGACCCCATGGTAGAGTATGTATGCCACATGACAAAATGCATCTCTTATTATCATGTGGGTCCAGAGCCACTTTTCTTATAATATTGCTAGTCAACAAGTGATCCACACTCTGAATTCTGGATTCTGATGTTCTGATTGTGCTACATGATTTGAGACAATTTTTGTAATCTTCAAATTCAAGCTCTTTGTCTACAGTCACTCTGCCAATGCCCTTGGCTTTTTTTGGCAACAACACCACTAAATGTTTCAAAACTGTACATCTTGGCCCTTAACCCAGCAAATGCCACAATAACATCACCAAGTGTCTCACCTTTTTAACTTGCGAGGCACCTTTTTGTTGTGGGGTTGAATCCTTGTATGTTCACTGCTATCAAAATATTCAAGCAATTCAGGCTGTGACATATCTTGATAAACATCTTCTGTCTGAATATCAAGAACAAAACTATCTGTGTCCATGTACATCAGTTTTACACGATCCTTATAAAAAGGCTTCAACACATCATAATACAATTTTAACATGTGTAATTTGGCCAATTCCAATATCACAGCCCCTACATAAATAGGCTTATCAAACTTAATTTTTGTTTTTTTCATGTTGAAGAGTGCCATATTTTCATCATAAATTCTTCTATAATTGAAATTAGGCTTTGCAATCAATTTTTTGCTCAGGCTGGGGTCAGTAATTATTTTAACATCGGTATGTTTTCTGACATTTTCAATAGTTTTGCCATACACAGAATTGACCATCAATTTAAACAAGGTCTTATCAAATTGGCTTATTGCAGATGTTCGAAGCTCTGTGTTTGTATCAATATATGGCTTCAACCATCTTGAGTGCCTGAACCTCAAAACTTTGCCAATTTTGGTCACTTGAACACCATGATGCATCAGGAACTGGAAGTTTTTGTAATATATGACAATCCTGTTTTGGCTCTAGAGTCATCATCAATTTCTTCTGTTTAGAGCCAGGTGAGCACTTAACCTCAGGAATTGGGGGCAGATCAGAAAATATGTTGTGTAAATCATCAGGAATTGTCAGATCAACCTCTAAGAATAGGCCATAGTTACTGTCATCAAAATCCTGAAGATCTTCAATATTGAAATCTTCAACCCACTCAAGCCCTGCATATGGCAGTTTATCCATCATAGCATAACCATAGAGGCTGTTGGCATCTACATACAGTATATAATTTGATGGCAGTGCTGGATCATAATCAGGAATATATTTGTTATTATCAATGGCATATCTCTGAGAGCATTGCACCATGCCCCCTCTTATACATTGCTCCATAAACAGATACATATCTTGATCTTGGATCAGATCCAATTGCATTTTAGTGTTTAAAAACATTGCAGACCATGCTAGGCCCGGAGCACTGTAAAAATATATATTGGATCCAGTTTATAATTTTGCATGGAAGATTTTCTGAAAGCCTGCAGTATATCAGCTAAGAGGGTCACATCAAGTTTTAAATAAGCATTGTGATAATCACCAAATGTCTGGCATTTTAAATTGTTCCACATCAACTGGGCATGGTGATAATCATCATCAGTGATTCCAGATCCTCTGATTTTGCTGTAAAACTCTTGTTGTGGTGGCAGAGAACACTCATCAAATTTAGAAAAATCTGTAACATAGTCATATGGATATACACCCTTCCGCCTAATTAATTTCAGGTCCTGATTTGGAAACAAAGCACATGTGATTTTGAATTGATCATCAGATAATTGAGTGGCCAGTGTAGCCAGGCTAGCCGATAAAATTCTGTATGAATCAAGAAATCTTAAGTGAATAGGAACACCATTAACTTTAATTATTTTGCTAATAGCAATATATTTCTCATCACTTTCAGCTAAAATATTTAAATTCTGCTTGTCAAACCCCTCGTACCTGATCAAATGATGAAAATCATAATTGGATGCTCCATGGCAAAATATAGGGACAAATTTTGGTCTCTGGATCTTAATATTACAGCTATTACACAGGGCCATTAAGAATTCACCATCTGTATGAGAATGGTGTTTCACCTTGATATTTATATCTGAAAATTCAGAATCACATACCGGGCATTTTTCTGCATTATTGAAATCTTCAATCTGTTTCTCTGTTAAAGGCAACATAGGTTTTGATTTTAATAAGATATTAGATGCTATGTCATGGCACTCATTTTCTATTCTATGTGCAAATTCTTTGATGGCATCTGCTCCTGTGTATAAATCTTCTTTACTAACAACCCCATCCTGTACAACCACATAACAAAAACTGGAGGGTTCATGTAATTGATATGATGTAATTGAAGATTCCTCAGGATCTGGGCTACAGAATGCAAGAGGTTTGAGATTTGATTCAAAATCACAGACTATATATGCTGGGTGTTCCAACAAGGCTTCAAATTTTTTGAATTTGGCATTTTCATTTGGTTTAGGCATCACCATATGAACAGGTTTATAATTGCCACAGTATTTTAAATGTTCAATTAACTTGTTTTTAGCAATTTCTGCATTTTTTTCACGAACCCCATTCACCATTTTTTGACCATCAAATACAGTTAAACATCTTCTGCACAACTTAAATCTTCTATTAGATTTGTCTAGTTGTGTTCTGACTAAAGCTTCAAGATTATGTATCAGAGTGTAATGGTGTGTATCATCCCCTTCAATTAAGAGCAGATCAATGGGAACAGCAGAATCATCATCAAATATACTGATTCTGAGAGGTGCTATCAAGCAATTGCCACGGCCAGTAGAACAAGTAAATACATTAATAGATAATTGTTTACCATTGATATCCCGGGCCTTTTTTTCAAATTTATCAATATTCTGAACAGACATTGGATATTCTAAACCCTCCATTGCTTCATCAAAATCGTGTTCATGTTGTTTATAATAAGTTATTCTCTCAGGATGCCTTAAAACTGGATACAAAGCACCTAAAATACACCACAAAAAGCATTTCTGGTCGGTATTTTCTATGTTAACCACGGCTCTTTTGTTTTTAATATTTGCAGGTAATGGCAGATATGTAGATCCTTGTAATGGGCTGAATTCAGAAATATTAACATAGAGCTTGTGTGGAGATCCGCATAGGCTCCATCCTGATTCTTTTGCTGCAAATTCAGAATGTTTAATATTCAATTGATCTATCAAACTGCTTATTATTTTGTCTGAATTTGCATTTGAATATACAGCTACAGTTTCTGTTATGTGGGGCTGTGTAAATTTTGTGCCATTTGGCTTCTTATATTGTGTAAACAATTTGAAGGACAGCTTATAAGAGCCATTTTGTGCATTTAGAATTGCCTGCACATCAGGATTTATACTGTTCAAAAAATTCTTAATACCACATCTTGGCTCTGATACAAACCGGTAATCCCTAAGTTGGCCATTAAAACTGCTATGGATGGGTGCATAGCATGGCTGTTTTGCCGGTCCAGCATTAACAGGTGCTTCATGCTTCCTTTTCAGACCAGATGTAGATGGTTGTGGGGGCAATATTGATGACTGTACATAAGAATTACACCTGTGCCATTTGTAATATGCCTTGCTTAATATTTTATGGCATCTTGGACACATTTTTGTGGCCTTTCTGCATTTCTTACGGTCGCAAATATGCCGGTGCCTAGACCAATTAGAACTAGATATATTTTTATTACACTGATTGCAATATTTTTGTTTTGGAATTTTTATTGTTTATTTATATAAAATTTCTTGGTCCAAAAAAACAGAACTATGCCAAAACAATTATAACAGCAGTTAGTGGCTGAGCTGATGCTGTTATACCCAGACAACAGCAATAACTAGGCTCTGCTGATCCCCAATATAAAATAATTTTGCTCTTTTATGCTGTTGTATAATACTCTTTACCAGGTTTCAGATCTGGGAGCTATCAGTTGTATATCAACTAGCAGTAATTATTCTCAAAATCTCACGTGTGGAGATATTATTTTGCCACATGTATTTCAATCTTACACATTTTATCAGGACTCAAACCAGAGCCTCTTGTTTACAAGGCAACAATATTAACACTTTGCAATCAGGGGAGGCTTCATATTTTATCAGGACTCAAACCCAGAAGCCTCTTGATTTTTTTTTTCCGTTGCGCAACAGCCCATGAAGGGCCTAGGCATACCTACCGACTGCCGATCTCCCTCCCACGCTTTCCTTCGTCACCTCTAAGCGTGGAGATCTTCAACCAGTATTGGAATAGTCGGGGGGTCAGCCCGACGTATCACCAGCCGTTATAGTAGGTCTTCTCGACCGGATTACGCTCACTCACTCGGAGCTCACCAATTTCCTCACGATGGTGGGTTGCCACCGGCCCTATACGCAGGCCGAATAAATTCCGACCAGAGCCGGATTCGAACCTAAGCCGTCCCGCAGCGAACGATCTCAAGACGAGTGAACGCCTTAACCCGCTCGACTACGGAGGAGGACAGCCTCTTGATTACAAGACAATAAAAACCATGGGGCTATGCACCACACTCTACTGGGTCTCAGAACCCAGGAGCTATGAGCTTTATATCAATGTACACATGGCGGAATCAATCTGAGGGGGGGCTCATCATTTCTACACATGAATTCAAGATTCCTGGGATTTTGACAGAAAAGCACACTGTAAACAATAAGATCATATGGGAACTTGGCATAGTTTTAAGTGTAGGCAAATCTGTCTGTTGAGGCTTCTTCTTTTCTACACTAGGATTCAGAATTCATGGGATTTAAAAGCATATCACACTTGAAGAATTGGGGCATAAGCCCCTCTTGACATTGTTTTAAGTGTAGCCAAATCGGATTGTTCAATCAAATAACCTCTTCTTTTCTACACTTATAGGTTGGGTTTATTATAGCATCAATTATACTACTTAGGTGAACCAAGCAAATTACATTAATTGATATGAATGATTTGTATCATTTAGATTATTATACTGGCTTTGAGTCCAGATGTCAAAGGTTTGTTAGTCCGCAAAATGCAGTCTAGGGTGTACTAAGTTAGCATTTAGGGAACAGATTAGAGTATGTTGTTTAATTCATGCGACAATTATGAAAAATATGGAAAATTTTCTTTACAAGTTCAAGTGACACCCAAGTTATACTATAGCCGTCCGTAGGAGAGGAGAAAGATTTCACACTTCATGGATGGAAGCAAAACATTTTGAAATGTAATTTTAGCGTTTTATATTCTGAAAGCAACTGATGCCAAAATTCTAAGTTTACAGTTGCACCCTTAGTTACTACTACTAACGCACTTTTCAAAAGGAAATACCTTGTTTATTTCTTGCTATACAAAACAATGTTGTGTGTGCCGTATATTTTCAAGGCTGATGACAAAGAGATAGATATTGACAATAGGGTTCTTGCGTGTCAAATCATCACAACTCCCAGCCCTAGCATCTAAGATTTTCATAAAGTTTGGTAGAATGGTAGAGGACATGAAATATCTTACATGTGTAAAATTTTAGGCCTCAATGATACACGGTGTTCCTGCAGCAGGGATGCCAACTTCATAAAAAATGTCAAATTTATTCTTACAAGGCCAACAAAAGATATCCTGACTTTTCTTCTAATTATGGTGTAACTTTCATCTTGGGCTTGTTTTGGAACTAAGGGAGCATAGGTTTCGTTAAAAATAGTCTTACATAAAAAAATTAAGTTTCTTTACAAGCTCACATGATGTGACCTTTGACTTCGAATACCTAGCAAAGCGGATCTTCAATTTTGGTGGGAATAAGGTATGTTATACAGTTGAGTGTAATGTCCGTTTGGTGTACGTTTCATTTAGGGGTTGATTTGAGAACAGGTATAAAACAAATATGCTACATTGAGTGAAACACCTTAGAACTTAGTCTAGTAATGTCGTCTGGGCAACTAATTGCAACAGAAATGAAACTAACTGCCTCCATAGTAAAACAAAATGTGACGAATCCGATTTTGAAGAGTTTACAACTCACTAATCTGTAACTTCGACGACATCTTGAAAAAGGGCACCAAGATTTAACGTTGAAAATTTAAAAAAAGAATATCTCGAAAACGGTGAATTGTGCACTAAAACTGAAGATAACCAAAATTAAAGAGCAGACCATTTGATAACTTATGGTTTTTGTTTGATAAAGTTATCTTATATCTTAATTGAATTAGAAAGCTTCAATTATTTACTTTAATTTGGGAATTAGAGTAAAAGTTGATTTCTTTATTTGATTTATTTTACTTCATTTTGTGCCAGTTTTTGACTAATTGCGAAGATGAAAGATGATATGATGAAGTTGATGAATGGACATTCATAAACATCCATGCCCAGTCCAGGATTCGAACCCGGGACCCCGGGACCTCTGACGTCGTAGTGCAATTTGCTAACTACTCTCCCAAGGGGCCCGACTACAGTAAAAGTTGGTTTGTGACATAAATAACAGCAAATATGTAACAAACTATTTAATATATGTCCTGAAGACACTGAACAAAATAAATATATATATAATATTCTGGATATATTTGTGTTGAATGCAGATACATAACATTCAGATGAGCGTCAACGTGTGTTTTATAACGACATGTTAGTACCTCGTTTATGTGAAAATGTGAAGTTTAATGTAAGCGAAAGCATTTTATATATTATCGCATTTACAAAGAAAATCTAAATCACACTGCCAACACACTCAAAGACTTTGTGAATCCAATCGAAATTGTGACAATATCTACAGCTGAATGTGAAAGCGGGGTCAATGCTATGAATCTAGCTTTATCAGATGAGAGAAATCAATAGAACCGTTTCTTTTTATCAAGTCCAAGGATCTCAGTGCCCTTCACACAGCAACTGGTTAACCATCAGACCTTCAGGAACAGTCCCATTCATTTGTCTAATCAGCAGATTTATATGATTTTTCCTATAGTTTGATTTTAGAATTTAACTTTGAATGTTTATAGTTTGATTTTAGAATTTAACTTTAAATGATGTTCCATGTGATAACAAAACTAGATTTTAAGCAATTAACATGGAGTTAATAGCACACTTAATTTATAGATAAAAGAGATAGTGCATGCGAGGTTTCAATTAATAGAAACCTGTGTGTCTTGGAAACTACTGGCACACACCTACAAGCTTACTCAGATAGTAAACTCACAACCTATTCGAAAGATTATCGAGATGAGACGAGTCGAGACTTGTCACAATCTCGTTTCGTCTTGTGTATGGTGAGGCCCTTCTCCTTGTTTGTGTTTGTTCTCGTCTGAGTCTATACTCAGAAGTTTGTTAAAACAATCTAATCGGGACTGAACCAGGCGATTAAATTGAAATAGAAATACCTATCTGCAAATAATTTATCTGATAAAAGTATGTGACCTTTTTAATTCATTTATATATGCATACAATGAGGAAAATATCAATTCTTCTTAATGATGGAATACAAAAAGTTACAATATATATAATTTCATAGGTAGTAAAAATTCCTACAATATCTTTTGTGTGAATTGTGTAAGTACGGTATTTACTTTCGGAAAATTATTTTTAAAAAAATCTGAGGGAAAGAAGGCCTGCAGCATAGTCTTCTGAAACAAATTTACATCTTATCAAGCAATCGACGCAGTGCGGTATCTACAAGTCTTGCCCCCCCCCGCAAAATATTAACAAAGGTTACCCCCTACTTCCACCCACCTACACACACCCACCCAACTCAATTTTTTTAAAATGGGATGGGGGTTATGTGATCGTATATAGTACACTGTTTTCTCACACCTGGAAAATGATGCATTTGTTACAATCATGCAGTCATATTTTTTTCCTGATTAAAGATAGGTTGAAGAAACTTTCACCTCTGCATTTCTCGTAAAATTCTAGCCTGATTTGATTCTAGTCTGGCTGCCACGCGGGAGACCCAGGGCGGGTGATCTAAGGTCGTAATTTTTCCGGCTTTGTCCCCGTATAAAGCGACTCTAGGGCCCACCCAACCTCAAATCAAATGGAATCTGGCCGGGGGGTAAAGGCAACAGCGGCGTGGTGCTCATCACATCATCTCCAAGATGGCCGACATCGAAAATCTGTGAGGCCACATTCCCTAAATGTGCCTTCATAGCACGGTGCTATATGCACAGGGAATATAACTTTTCTTTTACCTGTGTATATTGTATTCGTTTCTGTACCCCTGAGTAACTAAGTTTGTATTTTTTCCATAGCCTATGCATATACTAACCCTCCACTATGACAATGGCTGAGGGCCCCCTAAAGGCTTGCTTGCACTGCGGGGTTTTGCGGCTTGTAGATGCGGCACTGAATCGACGTAATATCCTGTAACTACACTTCTTCATATTACACTATTACACACCCATTTTAAACAATTTTCATCTCTTTAAAAAATGTTTACAAGAGCACAGATAAAGTGAACTAACTACCACAATATTGTAGAATATGTTCACAGTGCTTTGAATTATTTTAAAGAAGAAGGTAATGTTTGTAAACAATATACACTTTAAATGTAAATTAGAAGTGTTCCATAGGACAACAGTCTCCCCTACGGAACTTTTTATTCTGCTATTGCGGGCGAGAATCTGAAATTTCTAAAATAATGTTTTTAAAATCCCACAGAGGATGTTCTTTGAATTCAACAATACGTTTTAAAGAAAACTTAACAGAAACATTCCTAACATTCCTAAGACTAAGAACATATTTATCTTGGGTTCAATCTCAATAACGACACCTTCGATACCATTCTTTAAAGGCGATAAGTGTATCGAGGCAATTTGAAAAACAAGAAACGAAAGTACTTCCTAATCAGCTGAATAATGACCACTGCATTCTGTTCGATACATTTACTTAATTCAATTCAGCCTATAGATTTTTTCCACGTTCGTTTAGTACAGTCAGATATACTTTTTAGGCGTACATTTGACATGCAAAGTGGACCAATTGTAGTAAATATTAACAGGACGATATTTTTGTATTTCCATAGAGTGCAGGAAGATATACGGTAAAATACGAACACGAGCGGGCGCACATACCAATACAAAGAAATCCCTAAAATAGAAGTTTCGGACCTGGTGACAAAAATACAGTGGTGTGATTGCCATTCATGTAAAGGCGTTGAAAGGTTTCAACTCTGCCGCGTTAAACTTCTCATTTATTTTTTGATACTAGGTGTGAGTTGTAGAACAATTGAACTTATTGACTCATATAGTATATCCAATGATGACAAATCTAAACCACTACCGCAATAGTCCACCACTCCGTCTCAAATTACGACCCAATTGTTAACAGCGATGTATTGTTAGATCGATAGTTACTTATAGTTTTGAGACAGACAATACATTCATACAGAATCGAAAACATTCCAATAAACATTTCCCCAAAAACAGTTTCCAAACGGAAGAAGGTAAGTCGTTATTCTGTTAATGTGTTACGTGCTACCGTGACTGCAAGGTGTTGTTAATTGTTCTCCAGAAACACGTGCATTAGCACTGCGCCGGACTGGGGCTGCCAAGAGGTCGGAGGGGATTTTTCTCAACAGGGCGCCGATTGCCAGGAGTTGACAAAAACGTGGGGACAAAAATGTGTTTTCGGAAAGGCATTGAGAGGGCGTACCAGGATTTTGGCGGGTGTCCCGGCGGGCCAGTCTGGGCCTGCATTGGCACCCGTATGAAAATGGAAACATGTCCGTTCCTTGTACACTAAAAGGTGAAGCTAGAAAAAGGGTTGTTTTGTAATTCTTCTTGAAAGCAAGATTGCTTCAATATTAGAACTCGGAAGCACTTCAAGATGGACAGACGTAGCTACTCCTATTTGGATGGATCGAGAGAACTTTGAGAAGTGAAGGACAGTACTGAACACAGGAAAATCAGAAGTTAAATCAATTTTATATTTAATTTACAGGGTGTCGTAAAACAACTTCAACAACGCTTGGGTGCTGGTAGATATCATAAAAACAAGTAACTTTTCCTAATATACTTTTCCTCGAAAGCGCTTAGTTTCTGCGCTACAAGCGCTTAAAATCTATCCTGTATGTATGCAACCCAACACAGGAAACGACCGATCTGACTTAACTTCCAGGGGAACACGGCAGGGTTGCCACTAGAGTCACTTGGTAGTCTTACCTGAGTTAAATTCAAAAGAATAATGTTATTTGTGATGTTGTAAGTAGTATTTACAGTACTTACAAACTGACCAATGCAAAGGATTTCAAATAAATGAGGACTGAAATTCAAGAGTGTTCATTCTAATAAGTACTGTAAATATGTAATTCTTACATCATCGCAAATATCATTACTCTTTTGTATTTAACTCAAGTAAGACTGCCAAGTGACGCTAGTGGCAACCCTGCCGCGCTCCCCTGGAAGTTAAGTCAGAGCGGTCGTTTCCTGTGGTGGGTTGCATACATACAAAATAGATTCTAAACGCTAAAATTACATTTCAAAACGTTTTGCTGCTCGTTTGCTTCCATCCATGAAGTGTGAAATCTTTCTCCTCTCCTACGGACGGCTATAGTATAACTTGGGTGTCACTTGAACTTGTAAAGAAAATTTTCCATATTTTTCATAATTGTCGCATGAATTAAACAACATACTCTAATCTGTTCCCTAAATGCTAACTTAGTACACCCTAGACTGCATTTTGCGGACTAACAAACCTTTGACATCTGGACTCAAAGCCAGTATAATAATCTAAATTATACAAATCATTCATATCAATTAATGTAATTTGCTTGGTTCACCTAATATACTAGTATAACTTAAAGAGAAAAGTCCACAGCGAGCAACTGAAATACATGGAGAGGGATACAATGAAGGCTAGGAAACTTTCATTTGATTTATTTTATTTTGTTTCGGTTTTCTGCCACTTATGGCTAATCGCGAAGATGAAGATGAGTGATGCTAAGATAAAATTGATTGAAGGGACCCCTATTCCCAGGCCGGGATTCAAAACCGAGAAACGCGCTATGCATTCCGCCACGGAGCCCGGAGCTAGGGAAACTCAAGAGGGAGAGAAATAGGGAGATTATGTGAAGAATGAAACAGGAGAGATAGGAATGGTAGACAAGCTGCTTTACAACAGGTGACAACATCGAGTCCCTTCCCTACTTCTTTCTAGATTGGAATGGATAGAGATACTAAAAATGAGAGTTAACAAGAACATTAGAAAAACGGTGAAAGCGGAAGAGAGGGCTGTAATACAATTGATTGATTGATTGATTGATTTGCTTTATTTTGCTTCGCTATTTGTGCCACTTTTTGCTAACTTGCGAAGATGGGGATGAGTGATGATGTGATGAAATTGATGAATTTACACTCCAAACATCCATGCCCAGGCCAGGATTCGAACCTGGGACACCTGATGTCTTAGCGCGATGTGGTTGGATTACAAGCAGAGGACAATGGTGGAAAAGGGTAAATAAGAAGTGATGCAGCAGCAAAGAGAAAAAGCGAAAGAAAAACAAAAAAAATAGAAGAGAGAATGAGAGTAAGAGGGCCAGAGAATACGTGCTTGTAAAACTCATAAACATTATATCTGTCCACACTATTTTATCAGTATTTCGCTCCTGCAATCCGGACAAAATTATAAGGCGTGGCCTCTTTTCTAAGGAACTATCAACATCAATATTACGTGTTAACATGAAACAATTTCCAGTGTAATATGCAGAGTCCTGAGTGTATTAAGAAATGGAAAATTCAACGGTAGAATTTCTTGAAAATTATCCTGTGTTGCAAATTTGAAGAAGCGTTTTTGAATTCGTCATTTTGAAACACCGATTGGGATTCAAAACCTTTCAAAGGTTGCTCGAAACAATACAAAATCCACACATCATATTCGTTTAGGAATTTATCGAATTTAAAACAAGTGCTGCTATAGTAGCATTTTTGAAGTTGTCCTTCGAATTCAAAACTTTATGAAGGTTGTTCAAAACGATATATAACCTAGACTACGAAATGGCATCGTTTCCGTTGAATTTGTTGAAAGTGCTACTGAGGCGTCAACCTGTAGTAGCATTTTTGAATTCGTTATTACAAACTGAATCGGATTCAAAACTTTTTAAAGGTTGTTCAAAACTATACAAAACCCATAGATCATCATGGCATAAGAATTTTTCGAAATCAAAATGGTGGTACTACAGGTTGACAGACATAGCTCTTCCCTCCGATTCCACGTCTGCTGCCAATTCGGACAACAGAGGTTGGCTGAGTACCCGGATGGAACGGGGCTCTAGGTGGCATCTGCTGCCGATTCGGACGAGGCCTGAGTAAGTTTCCAGAACAAGGCAATTCGCTATCATCGTTGGCCATTTCTTGATTGACAGGAGACAGTATTCAACAAACATTGGATTGTCATTTTCTGCTCGTGAATTGCAGCCGGGAAAAAAGAAAAAACAATGTTTTCAGCTACACTGCAGGAGGTCTTAGAAAGAGCGCTTCGCGGGCTGACCCCAGACGTTGCTCGCACTCTATTGCCGATACAAACAGGCCGAGGTAGCAGGAGGCAGAGGGCACTCACCCTTCCAGAAGGGTGCAACCGGGCTCGCTCATTCGCGGACCTGATTAGTTCTGGCAGACAAACCCCCACATTGTCGTCTGCTGCAAGCCCGCCATGCGATCTTTTTGAGGCCTCATGGAGTATAAAGCAGTATGAAGACACCAGTTCTGTAATGCACTGGTGTACGCAGGGGGCCTGAAGGGGATACAGTCCCCCCGATTTTTTTAGAAAATAAAAATTCAAATAAATGCAGCAATGAAGTAAAAAAAAATACCTTAAAGTGACCCCCGATCGTTTTTTAACGATTTATGCAGTAGCGTTTCTCAGATTATTGCCTTGTGTCTACATGCATTTAGATTGTAAATAGAGAACGCGTGTATACGTAACTAGGACATTTTTTTATATAGTTGAACAGGACTAAAAACGCATCTCCTGCGAGTTCCTCACTTCACCACAAGATGTCTCTGCAACAAAGTAGCATTTTGCGTTACGTAGTGGCGAAATCTTGAACTACTTGCTGAAACTGATGTTTGAGGCCTTGTCCGGATTGGGAAACACTCCGTCCCGTTCTATCCCGTTGCTTTAATTCTGGCCACCTGGTACATTCCAAAATCGTTATTTTATTATGCTAATATTATATACACTTCTCACAAAAAGTTTGGAATATTGTTATATTAATCAATAAGCGATAGGCAAGCTGGTACATGTCGGAGAAAACTAGTATAATAATGCTTACCTTTAACTTTGAGGAATCAGATCTTTTCTATCTTATACAATTAATTACATCATAAACAACTACTTTGAAAATGTTTTAGAAATCCTTGAAACCTGAACCTCGACTTGTTTAAGACGCGACAAAACACTGCAGATCTCAACAAGCGCTCGAACAAGATTAAAAGTAGAAGCAGGACAACATACAGCATGTGTCAAAAACGCAGCCAATCGATAGAAAATACTTGTGAAACCCCAGAAGTCTGAAAAACACTGACAGACAGCCATGGGCGACATCTTTTCAAGAGCATTGGGTAGGCTTAAACACTTGAATTGCAAGTTCACAAAAAATCACATAAATTATTGGATGTAATAAATAAAGACACGTGGCGTGATTTCAAAAAACGAACGTTTATTGCAGGAAACAATGTACAGGGTGCTTGATTGGTTTACTTATCCTTAATAAGTTCTCCATTTGTGTTGCTTTGGTTATTACTTTGCAACAAATGTCCGTTGGTGGACTCCTCCTTGGGTTCGTCTTCATCTGAAAATAAGTTGTTTAAACAAAATGATATTAACATTAGCTATTGCAACTTTCGTAGTAAAGAAAAGTTAAAACATACTGTTACTAAATGTGAGTGAGTGGTTTTATTCTGTGTATATTAATACTGCGCATAATCTCAATTATGCATAGCTGTCTACAAATCACTTTTATTAATTATTACCCCATATAGAAAGGCAGATGGCGTTCATTTGTTTATGAATTCCGGGTCGTGATCGAATTGGGAATTGGGCGTGGCAGAGATAAATAACGGAGCAAAAGAGGGGGAGTTTAAAAATGCAAAGCGAAATAGAGTAAAAATAGAAAAATTAAAGAAGAAGATATATAATTGTAAACAAATGGAAAGATAGAAACTAAAGAAGAGAGAAAGGAATATTAAAAGAAAAACAAAATAGAAAAGGAAGTAGAGGGAAAAAGGGAGTAAATAGAAAATAAAAACAAATAGAAATAGGAGGAGAAAATAAAACTAAAGAGTAGAAATGGAAAAGAAAAATAGGAAAAAGAAAGTATTAGCATGAAGAGCAAAAACAAAAATGAAAAAAGAGATGAAAGAGAAAGTCATGGACAAACAAATAGAAAAATAAAGAAGAGAGGAAATTCTTCTTTTTTTATGGCTCACACCGCGTGAAGAGAGGAAATACGAAACGAGAAGCAAATAGAAAAAGGACAAAATAGGATAGAAAATGGAAATAGTAAATGAGAATATAGACAACAGAGAAAAAGAGGATACAGATGAAGAAATAGTATAATAGAAAAGGAGAGAAAATAGAACAAAGAGGAAATAGAAGAAAGAGTTAACATGCCCCTGAAAGTAGACTCCACCTTTAAATATTTCTTCAACGCTTTAACCGACATCTAAAATTAACTTGTAGCGCCACTGACACGAACAAGGGCGTATTTTAGGGGGGGCGGGTTCAGAGGTCCGGACCCTCCCGAAAGGCTTACCAATTACTAGAATTTAATAATGAAAATGTACCTTTTTAGCATTTGTTGTAATCAATGGTTATTTCCGTTAAACGTATTGGAAGCCAAGTATTATATTAGGATAATATGGCCTTGAAGGACAATGTCAAGCCACATTTATGCAGACTACATACTAATGATAATATGTATAAAATATTAATCAAGAACTTTACTTTTCGATAACAGGATCTGACAGTTTTTTCTTCTTATGCAATAAGTATTCAAATTTGTTATCTCTTTGGCATTAATTCCCTTGCCATGACAGATGTTTTTATAAAAATTTTGGCGATCTTAAGTACATGTAAGCTAAATAACGAATACCTTCTTATATTCTTATTATTGTCAATATTCTTACGCAGTCATTTTACCTATTCATATAATAATAAATATAAATTAATTTACACGTATTAATATGTTAATTCGAACATTTATATTATTATTATTTCTGACACACTTGGTTCGAACCCCCCGAAATACATTTCTAGATACGTGCCTGGACATTATTTTAAACATATTTACTTTAAACTTATTTTAAATTTATTTTTAACTAAAAATTATTTATCACACAAGATACTTTACCCATATATTTTCTTAAAAATTTCTTCTCCAGTTCCATCGCTGGAGACTCAACGAGCAAATTCAGGAGAAAAGCTAGAACCAGGCTGATTAAAACGTCATTCAAAGACATCTTCAACTGCAAACAGAAAGAGAAAAGGTGTTAATAAAAGTTGGACAATCTAGCCATTGCTCTACCAAGAAAAGAAAAACCATGTGACACTGTCGATCAAATTTTCAATCCTAAGAGAGAGCCTGAGTGATGCAATCAGCTGCTTGTTTTTAATCCTGTCCCTGCGTTGCCAAGATGTGCGACACATCGCCATAACTAGGGGTTTTCCATGGCCTTGAAGACAACGCTAAAACCTGATGTTAATTCGTTTCCATTCAGTTAGAACAAGAAAACATTGTTTATATTTTGCATTTGATGTCCTTTGTTTTACTTTCAGGTCATTTTTTCGGTATTTTTTTCCGTATTTGTTGCATTTTTTAAACATTTTTCAGGTTTTTTCCTCGCTTCTACCCAGTTTTAAATTCATTTCCTACCAGTACTTCCTTATTTAAATTTCTAAGTGAAATATTTGGCAACGGTTTAAATAATTATTTGTGGTAAATGTATTATTCCTCCAGGAAACGTAAAATATTTGGGGTGTAGCCCACTTTCATTTTTATTGCTGATTTGATTTGCTTTATTTTACTTGGCTTCTTGTGCCACTTTTGGCTAATTTGCGAAGATGGGGATGAGTGATGATATGATGAAATTGGTTAATTTGATGATTGGACACTCAGAAACATCCATGCTCAGGCAGCGATTCGAACCCGGGACCCCTGGCGTCGTAGCGCGATGTGTTAACCACTCCGCCACGGGGGGTGGCTAGCCTACTTTGAGGTCCCCTTGCTGCCAACTATTATCGTTTTAATCTGATGTAACGTAAAATTAGTTATGATTAGAGCCCGGAAGTTTGGCAAAATGCCTCTTTTTATCTACTGCATATATCGATAAAATTTTTCCGGATATACGTTTCTTATGTTGTTTCGAATGTTTGGGAAGCCTTTTCATTTTGCCTATTTTGCCTATTTCGAACCCCACTGCCTATTTTTAATTATAATGCCTTTTCTTTGCCTTTTTCAATGAAATTTGACAATTTTTTTTTAAAAAAATGTGTATTATATAAATTATTTTTCTCCCAAAAAACGTTGTTGGCATTTATTTTTCTTCCGTTTATTATGTGAATAATTTTCGCCTTATTTAAGTAATATTGAACTCACGCATGTTTCAACATTGCTGAGGAGAAAAGTGTGAGAAAAAAGTATTTTATGCTGAGTTAGGATATTGCCTTTCGGTTAACATTTCTTGTGCATGATTGACTGCTGAAGTGGACAGGTTGATTTCCAACACAAAGAAGACATTTCTGAAATCTCCCTTTCGAACCCGAAAATTTCAGGAAGTTGCGATTGAGCTTAGTTTACCTCAGCAACAAGTCTTGACGAGATGGGGAACCTGGATATCAGCAGCTATATATTATGCTAACAACCTTGAAAAAATCAGTGAGATGATCGATGCTGTTCCAGAAAATGAAGCGGCTTCAATTCGTGAAGTGAAAAAACCCTGTGCTATTCAAATTTATTTTTGCACATTATGGTGCATTGCCAGAGACAATTACAATTATAGCATCCATGAAAATGTTCGAGGAATCTATGCAGCAGATGATGGAAGTGCCAGGAGAAAAGGGGTCAGCTGTTGCGGAAAAGCGCAAACGTGTAGTGAGTGCAAATGAGAGGACCTGAAACAATTGAAAACAATATGTGATATTCTAAAAGGTGAAAATGCTGTTACCGAAATGAGTCCAGCTACATTAGCTTGTTTTATGTATGCTCCAATAACTTCTGTCGAAGTAGAAATATCATTTTCTATTATGAAAACATTCTCTCTGACAGACGACTATCAATGAATGTTGAGAACTTAACAAAGCACCTTGTAGTTATGTGCAATGAAGACGGAGAAAATTGAAATGCTCTTCCCAATTTAGATTTTAACATTTTGCCAGAAATTAGAGATAAAAGTAAGCGACTTCCAAATGTGCCTTTTTTCGATTTATTTTCCCTTCTTTTCATTTTTAGTGCCTATTTTCCACATTATAAATGCCTTTTTGCCTGCCTATTTTAACGAAAATAAATGCCTAAACTTCCGGGCTCTAGTTATGATATAAAATAATTATGATTTGATATACACGAAACACAATTGTTCAAATGCTGAGAGACTACTGAAAGTGACTTACACAGAAAAACTTTGCGGTGTAATCTTGAAGTAAGAAAGAAAACTGCATTAGCATTTAATTGTTTTTTCTCTCTTTGCTTCGGTAGTTTAAACGACAAGAGTAAATAAACAGGTTTTATCGAACTATTCAAGTACTCTCTTGTAATTCATGAAAAATGAAGCTTTCTCAAGAGCGAAAATTATTTGTAGATCATTTTAAGGAATACATAGAATGTGAGTTTATGTCGGTACAGCAGTGTTCAGTATGAGCCCTGTCAACAAGAATAACCCTTAGAAGCGTAAGACAGCGTGATCATTGGTCGCACGAAACATTTCCCTGGATTCTGTGCACCAGATTTCAGCGCCACATTTTCACCTAGTGACGAAAATCGGAACTATTTTATTCGTCGGCATTCGCTTACACATAGTCTCCATAGTATCTGTATCAAGTTTCAGCACATTCTTGAAAGACGAGACAGGCAGCGCTCGTAGTGGCGTTAACGGGAAACTAAACACAATCATCATCGAAACTCTATGACTGTACACAAGCAGTTACAGTAGAAAAACTGAAGAAAGCACACTGACTTTTAGGCCGACTCACTGGCGCTTTTGTGATTTAATTTCGAGATCTGGCCTTTTACGCGGATGCAAATGTTACCAATGAAATGACTGGGGGTGTGTTTCAAAAGTCTTAACGAAACGAACGAATCGAACGAAAGTAACTGGCCTCGTGAACCTGGCGAAACCAGTTAATTTACAGAATTTTGGGACGCTCTAGACTAGGGATGGTCAAACGGATCCGGATCCGAAGAATCCGGATTCAAAAGTTCCGGATCTGGATCCGAATCCGATAGTTACGTATCTCAATCAAATTATATTACCACACCTTAAAAGGTATTATGATCTTCGATTACAAAGAAATTTTTCATTTGTTAGTCCTATAAGATTTTTTTTCAAGTGTTGTTCCTAAAATAATTTGCTACGCATCGGCTAACACAGTCGTGCACAAAAATAATCTTACTTGTTTAACATAAAATGTCAGAGGTGATTTTGTTAATTCCATTGAAACGAATATGTATTCATTCGAATGTATTGGAAATGGAAACACACATAAATGTGAGACATTCCATTCCAGGATGAAACCTTTGACACATTTAACAAGATATAAATGTTATACAAAAATTACAATTGTTCTACAGTTACAGTTTTAAAAATTAAAATAAAACATTACAATATATGCAGTGTTATATAATTACATAGTGTAAGACTAACAAGGAAGGTTATCTAAGTGTCCCCCTCCGATTTCCATGAAACTTGGCAGGTGTATAAAGGAGCCCAAAGGAAGAAAAACGTGTTTCTTTGTTTCAGCTAAAAAACTGTTCTAGGGGGCAACCCCCTTTCAAATTACAAATCGCGCACTATATATATATATATATATATATATATATATATATATATATATATATATATATATATATATATATATATATACAGGGTGTTTCTAAAGGTCGTTTACAACGCTTGGGAGGTGATTCCTCACACGAAAACAAGCAAAAAGTGTGAGTTCCATTTTTACGACTGAGGCTTCGTTTCCGAGATAGGAGCCTCGCAAAAGGTGACAAAGTGAACGTCACACCTAACTGGGACGAATACTATCACAGATAGAGAGACGGTTCCAAGGGAATCATCAAGGAATCGTATGTGCTCAGTCCGGAAGTCACTATGAAAAGTTCACTGCAAGCATGCGCAATGGAGTCCTCAAAGGAATTGGGGATTTCCAGCAAGAACAATGCATGGAAAGGGTATGTAACGCAGCAAGAAGGACCGTGACAATGAGAAATGTTTTAAAGACAACACATCCAGACCTTGACACATTCTAGTAATTAGACGCGTCGTATTATTTTACTATTAATATTAACTTAATAATACTCAGTGGTGAACGATGAAACTCGGTGAAGTACACAGACTCCTCTCAGGTACAGGGATAGTGTTAGGCAAAGACAATATTCACAGCACAGAGAAATAAAACCACATTACTGCCGTATGTATAAACTGAAAAGTTTTATTCTTTATTTATTGCAATTATAATGCAACTATACTTGAGACGAAGGCGAGGATTTCGCTTTGTCGATGAATTGACTCAATTAAAACGCATAAACTCAATGCGTGGCTATCGGCAAGCCTATGATCACATAGACTTAGCTTGCGCCCCGAACTACCACACCAAGAGATATGCAATGATAATTGAGCCAATATTTGCTCTTTAGCCTTTTATTTCCAAATTAATCCTTAGGCTAACTTTATTATTTGACGTAGAATGGTTGCAGTATTGTGCATATCATCAATGCATGGCTATCGGCGTACCTATGATCACATAAGCCTAGCTTGCGCCCCGAACTACCATACCAAGATGTATGCACAACACCGAGGAGTTCTTTTTAAGTTTAAAAGCTTCGTCGATCCGTGGCGAAAAAGTGTGATGATTCTTACGCGACATCCTCGCTTTTATACTATTTTCGAGAACACAGATTAAAGTACAGATGAATCACTCACTATCTACAAAAGGATAGTATCAACAAAACTGACATCTATTCATCTTTAGAAATACAAATTCGTATAGTGCACTCTTGCAAACAAAGATACATTAAATTACCCATAATGTAGCATAAAACACAATAAACGATAAACATAAGATATATATTACAAACAGGGTGCAATATTACATATAATAACAAAGAAATTACGCTTTCTTTTACAAAAATAAATACATTAGTGACATATCTTCTACTGGTGACGTCACATAAAAATGTGGATCACATCAACCTCAAACATCAAAACATGAGCACGGAACACAAGATCCGAAAAGGTGAGCACGGTTGCATACCCCAGTTACACGCGAGGAATGAACGAATCATGTCATGTGGCATACGAGAGACACATTACTCCACCAGGACGAGGGAAAGAAAAACACAATATCAGATGATTGCGACAAAGTGTATTTTTACACGCGACAACTACGTAATACCCCCCCCCACACACACACACAACAAACAACAAATTCTACAATGTCTTACGCACAGACAGTGCGTGTCACTGTACACCAACTGAAGATGTCACTTTCACCACAGAAAGGGGGTGGGGAGCAATATCAAAAGTGTTCGCACGCGATCATTGTGACGTAAAAGAGACCAGTTTTGGAAGCGCTGCGCAGGCAAGTCTGGCTCTCATAGTCTACGTTTGACCTTCATGACTGCTGTACCCGCGAGAGGAGCTCTCCGGCAGTCGTCCCAGTCGTGTTACAGGTGCTGGGATATGATCAGCAGTTCGCTATAGGTTGTCATACGCATTGAAGAGTACTAGTATGTTGTATTGAATGAAGTTGACGTGGTGGAGTGGGCAAGTCAAGTATCGCAACAATTGGTCTGTTGTGTTCGTACGGTGATACGGCCAATTTGTGCAGCGTGCCAGTGTTAAACACGAACGATACTTTGCAGTTCCAGCTCCCTATTACACAGATGGCTGCGTATACGACCCAGCAGCTAGCAGACATGCATCTCATGTATGGGGAGGCACGTGCTAATAGCCGTGAGGGAAGGCGTCTTTATGGAGAACGCTTTCCACATAGACGTTTACCGTCTCACACCTTATTTCAGGTAGTGGACAGTCGACTGCGTAAAACGGGGTCAGTGTTACGGCCGCGGCAAGAAGTTCGAAGACCCCGAAGTGTACGCACACATCAGTTTGCAGAAGATGTGTTAACAGCGGTCGCAGAACATCCTGGCACCAGTACGCGCGTGCTCGCTCGGGCACGAAACACGTCTCATGTGAATGTTTGGCGAGTGTTGTCAGAGGAAGGAATGCTCCATTTTAAACTGTAGAAAGTACAAGAACTGTTACCTCGTGGCTTTCGCCCTCGTATGGAGTTTTGCCAATGGTTGTTGCATCAGCTGGACACAAACCCTCACTTCGGGGAAAAGGTATTGTGGACAGATGAAGCCATTTTCACCAGGATGGATGTCTTCAATAGTAGAAACAGTCATATGTGGGACTTTGAAAATCCACATGCGCTTTTTGTGGCCCATCACCAGCACAGGTTTTCAGTGAATGTGTGGTGAGGGATAGTACATGATCATTTAATTGGACCATACATTCTCCCTGTTCGCCTGAATGGTTGCATGTATCACGCATTTCTTAGTGAGGTTAGTAGTGGGATTGGCTATAGGATAAACCCACGAAAGGAAGAGCCCCCCTCAAGCAGGTTTGGCTATACTTAAAACAAGCTCAACATGAGCATATGAGCTTTTTGCTCTAGTGTGGAACCCTGCCTAATCCAAGATTTTTGTAAAAATGCCCTCGGGAATTTCTCGGAAAGGAAGAGCCCCCTCAGATTGATTTGGCTATACTTAAAACTAAGCCAAGTTCTCTTATTATTTTATTGTTTATCTGTCAAAATCCCAGGAATCTTGAATTGATATTTATTGGGTTCTGAGAGCCAGTAGAGTGTGGTGTATTGCCTTGTAATCAAAAAACTCGGGTTTGAATCCTGGTAAAATGTGAAGCCTCCCTTGATGGTAAAATGTCTTGTAAACAAGGGGTTCTGGGTTCGAGTCCTGATAGATTGAAATATGTGTGGCAAAATAATATTTCCATACGTGAGATTTTGAGAATAATTACTGCTAGTTGATATACAACTCCCAGATCTGAAAACCTGGTAAAAAGTATTGTTCAACAGAGCAAAATTATTTTATATTTGGGGATCACCAGCTCAGCCACTAACTGCTGTTATAATTGTTTTGGCATATTGTCCATAGTTCTGATCAATTCTATTGCTTGGGGGTAAGCAATTATAGCTCGGAAATGCATGAATTGATATTAATCTATCAAAAGACTAATGTTTTGCTCTTGCCGGCACGCAAGAGATAAAATCCACATGCTAGAAGGGTGCATTAATGATTTTTCTGTGGGATTCACTGAAGGGGTCATTAATCTTTCTGTATGACAGGGGAAAATGTAACAAAGATTATTGAGATAAAAATGCAACATGTAAAAGTGTAACAAAGATTATTGACATAAAAATACATATTTTCGCACAGCGGCAATGAACTGCCCCTCTTCATGCTGAAAGCAATTCTATTCTGATAATATGAGCCTAGGCAAAGACTTAGAGAAATATTATAACAGCTCAAAATCCAATTTTGTCTGTATTAGGGGTCTCAGAACCCAGTAAAATGTGGATATATTCCATATGGAGAAGTGTTAATATTGCATTGTAATCAGGGGCTCGGGTTTGAGTCCTGATAAAATGTATAAGACTGAAATACTGTCCACACATAAGATATTCACTGCTAGCTGATATACAGTTGAGGTTTGTATGTTGTACAACAGGATAATAGAGCAAATATCTTCTAGAATTGCTCTGTGACCCTCTCATTTCTTACATCATAAACATATGATTTTTCACCTATGAGAATAACACTACATATGGTGTCATCGGGTAAAGCTTCGTGGAATTCACAGATAATTTTAATGTTTGTCCTGTCATTCACCACAACTTGTTTTCTTTTCGAAGTGTTAATTACAAACATGGGTCTCTGTGCCTTGAATTCATCTGGTGTGTAATACATGTCAGTATTGCCAGTAGTGACTCTTTTGAAAGCCGTAAAAGCTTCATATAATTTGAGGAAATCATCCTTGGACATGTCTAAATTATAATTTTCTCTAGGAAATACCTCATTTCTGCCATTTTTAAGATAAATGTTCTTGATGTTGCAGCTATCAAATTTACTTGAATTTTTTTCCTGATTATTGTGTCTTCCAGTCTGAAACAGTACCACCACAAAATCCGGCATGTCAAATTGTATACTGGAGAATGAATTTGTGGCATCAAATTCATAATATGTACCAGTTGCGGGCTTCTGTACGCATTGATATGTATAAAATTGCAGAGGAACCTGTGGATTTTTTAGAATATCTGCTTTGTATTTAAGAGCATAACTGGCCTCGTATTCAACAACAGGGATTCTTAACTCCATAGTCTGAATAATGCATTTGCCCTCATCAGGTAGGGTATTAGGCAGAGCTTCCCCTGTAGAGTTTATTGCACTGTACCTCATCAAAGCATTGTTATCATTGGCAGCTCTTCTAAATGTAATTCTTAAACCACCCTTCCACATAATATCTTTGTAATCTGAGAAGAATCCTGGCAACAGGCGCATGGGGAACAGCACTGTGTGGTTCTTAGATAATATCTTATCACCAGCCTCAAATCCGCCTATTTTGTAGTATGAAGCCTCGGTTTTGGATAATTTTAATGTGGCCAAAGCTGTGGAGGTAATTCCGGGATAATCTACTCTGTTTATAACAACGCCATGCTTTCTGATTTCAATTACAGAGAATAGATGCGGCACAAAATTGTCTACAAGTCTTATGTTTGAATTTGCCGGGTAATCTGTTCCATCGAGCTTTACAACATCAAATTTGATGTATAGATCTGCTCTGTGGGGGTGTATAAATCCATCCCCTACATCAAGATCAACCTCAATCTGTGTGTTGGGTTGATTTAAATTTGCAAATGTCCTCCTGTTTGGAGGGAATGATTGTAGCTCATAACTCTCAATATTTTCCATTTTCTTCTTGTATGTATTTTTATTTAAATGTTAATCTCTATGATTGCAGTTGTTGTGGCTCCAGCAAAATCAACTAATTCTTCTTTTTCATTAGTGACCATCAATTCAATATTATCTATTCTATTATGGCACACAGGGAAATATAATGTTGGGGATGGATTGTAGATGATGGGCTCCATGAATTCAGAGTTAGGTTTGAATGTTGCAATGATGCCAGTTTGTTTGTGAGTTCCTATGCCATTTGATTTGGTGATCATACCCTCAGCCACATTACAGTGAATATTCAGAGTCTCTATGGCTAAGAATTTAGGTATATTCATAGCAGTGTGTTTGATGCCTGGTTCAAGTTTTGTGTTGTTCTCAAATCCTAACAGCTCTCCTATAGTACCCAGATTCACTGTTTCTGTGGCAGATACAATTTCTACTCTGTGAGTGACAGAATTTTGACTTAACACTACACCTCTGGGTAATTGAGCATTTAGAGTGGACAGATTATATTGCCCTGGAGTGATGACAATTTTTTGATCCCCTACTGCAATTGTATTGTTGTGGTGTGTAATATTGGGGATTAGGTACATGCCATAAAATGCACTGAGAGCTATTGTTTTGGGATACACTATGTCATCATGCAATTTGAGTTTCAATATTGAATTTTGGCTGGTGAGATGGAATACCCCCATGATGTTTCAGATACCACAAGGCTTTTTGAAAATCTTCAATTGATGGTTTATTTATTTGAGACATATATCTAAGAACAGATAAACACAAATGTCCGCAATTAACATCTTTGAAATTTTGAACACGGGCATTGTTGTAATAAAGATTAGGTGAATTTAGATATTTTATTAAATTTTCAGGTGGAACACCTCCAAATGAATCAAATACAAATGCCTCATCTTTTAAATATTTAAGATAACAGATCCAGTGAGTGCCCTGATTTTTGTACTTATCCAAATTAACAATGCCACACTCTTTGTTGAGTGGTTGTTCTGGTAAAGAATCAGACATGTACACACACCTAAAATGTTTGATGCCCAGTGGCTTGATTAAAGCTTCAATATCTTGGTTTGTAAGCGGCTCTTGTTTTTTTTAAACTTATTCATGGCTCTTTTAACACCTTTGCCTTGCTTCTCCATGGCCTGGTTATGGCGCCTCTGCTCATCTAATTCTGCCCTATTCTTCTTGGCATCTATTACTGTTTTTGCTATGGCAGCTGATCCCCCAGCCAAGCTCCCCACAGCCCCGAGAGCAGCTAAGATGGCAGGGATGGTAAATATGAAACCCCCCACATGTGATTTTTTTTTGATTGCTGTAATTTTTTTAATTGGGGGGTACTAAGTAACAATTTCATACCATGCCCCTTTGCAATACAAGAATTTTTTTTCTTGCGCTGCTTTTTGGTTAAAAGACTGTCAATAGTTTTAAGAGATTTGAGACCTGCATAAGGTATTTGATAGATAACACCCTTGGCCTTCATTGTAGGTTTATTATATACATATTCACAACCCCCACCCCAGTTTTTGTTTGGTGTTCATAGCTATGCTAGTTCCCAATGCTGCTATTTTTTCACTTAAAGAAGCATCTTTGCTTACAAATCTACCAAATGCAGCCTCTTCTAATTTCTTGTCTGCAACATGTCTCTTGTCAAGATCAGAATGTATGTTGTATGCAATATCATGGTCTCTACAAGCAGCATCTAAAGGATTAACACCAGGATCCCCTCTGTTTAATCTATGGTCCAATTTTGTACCTGGACCACAATACTGATAGCCTGGAATGTGTAGTTCAAATGGCAGCTTGTTTATAATGTCATTAACCAGCCCCCGACCCTCAGAAATATTCCAAAATTTAGGTGGTAGAGTATTAATAATTTTTATAAGATATCCAATCCCCTTAGTGTCATTCACTATAAAATTAGACAATTTTGTGCTTATCATGTCCATAATTCCAACCTTTTCATTGTAAAAATTGTGGTTCCCAGCATTTTCCTCCCCAGCAATCACCAATAACCTATCTACAAGTTTCCTGACATCATCAACCCACACAAATTCTTTGGGCAGGGTGTTGTATTGTTTGATTCCACTGCCAGTCTTGATTTGTGACCATATGGGCTTGATTAAGTTGTTATATTTTGCCCCACTGCTCGACTTAACCCTTTTTTGTGTGGGATCATTGTTCTGGTATAGAGAATCTGATTTTATTAATATTTCTTTGTAATATTCATAATCTTGATCTGTATAGCTGCCAGGTCTCTTCCTGGTCATCAGTTCCCACAATCCAGGTGTTCCGGGGTACTTAACAAAAGCACCTTTTTCTCCAAGACGAGATTCTGAATATACAATCAGATCATCCCCCATAAATGGTACTCGGAAATTGCCAATTCTATGAATAATGTTACCATCACGCTCTGTGTCAGCATATAAGCCAAAAACCTCATCTTTATTGTCTTTAGGTGTGGTTAAATATTTTTGAGCAAGAAGACCCAATTCAATAGGATCCTGAGTGGCTTCAATTCTTCGAGGAGCAATAGGACTAGGTGTATGAATACTGGAAAGTGGGGTGAATGGATAATCTAATATGTTCCTTGCAGCTACAGGTACAAGCTCTGTGATCAAATTTTGATTTTGCTCTGTAACAGTTTTGATATTCTTACCTAATTCACCAATAGCATCAATTATGGGCTGTTCTGTTTGTTTGTGTTTTTCATAAATTCCTCGGTTCTCTGATTTCCATCCCTTAAATCTTTTTACAAGATAATCTCTTAACTTAAGATCATCAATGATTGGCCTTTTCATGTTTATTTATATACGTCTCTACGTCTAGAAAATTGTTAATTTTATTTCTGTATTTGCCAGTATTGGGTGTTCTTGTCATATCAATTGTGACAAACCCATAACTGTCCTGGTTCCAGCATCCACTGCAAAACTTGGAAAAATCATTGTAGCTCAAGTCCCCACCTACATATTCATCATGTATGTGTTTGAGGTTGGTATGATCTTGATGAAACACACATATAAAATTGCTATTGTCTCGGATCAGCTGCTTGGGTATTTTTGAAAAAGTCTGTGCCAGGTAGAAGCAATCAATGTTTTTGTGCCGGCCCTGTGTAAAGAAATTTCTAACCTTGTTTTGATTATCCAGTATAATATCATCAAACACAACAACAGAATTATCGAGACAGTCATGAAGTGGCTTAAGATCTGGTTCAAAAGTGGCTATATCCAATCCATCATATAGCTTCATCAGCTGCTGATATTTTAATTGTTCCAAGCTCTTAGAGAAGATATACAAGTGCCTGTTTTTCCAGTCTAACCAGTTGGGTGCTAATAAAAAATTATCAACCATTAGTGTAGTTTTACCACAAGCAGATGGCCCAACAATAAGACACCTAATATTATCAGGCAGCAATTTTCCATTTCTCTTATTCTGCTGTTCAGGTTCTGGCAGCCTCTTTATAACATCCCAGGTGCTCATATTATTATTTTGTTTGCATCGATCCAGCTGTGTTCTGGGAGTCCTAGCCATTAGAGAGTAACTTGTTGCCTTTTCTGCGGATGATTTTTTCTATGAGATATGTGTCAGGCTGTTTAGTTTTGCTGAGCTCTTGTTCATAGAACCTGCCTTTGAGAATTTCTCCTCGGTGATCCTTTATTATATATGTGTTAAGGGTCCCGGGTTTAATTTGAACCACTGTAAATAATTCTGTGCTCCAGTTTCTTGTGAAGCCTCTCTTGAATAAGTGCTTATATTTGCTGATTCTTACTTGATCACCAATCTTGTATTTAGCCTTTCTTCTTGTTGGCTGATATTTAGGATAATAAACAGTGCTGATCAATTTTTGCTCATCAGATGAAGTTACTTCAGAGGGTTTCATGTTGATTGTGGAATGGACAGAATTGTTATATTTATGTAGAAGTTCTGGAAGAATATTAATCCATTTATAATTACCTTGAAGTGTAAATTGTTTATACATAAGATTTTTTAAGGTTCTGTTGAATCTCTCTACAATTGAGGCCTTGAGATCACTGTAACTCGAATAATGTTGTATTGCCTGGCTTTTAATAAATTGTTGAAACACTGAATTATAAAATTCTTTGCCATTATCTGTTTGCAAATAGCGCGGGGATCTTCCACTCTGATTGATGATTGTTCTGATGGCTTCTGTAACACATTTTCCAGTCTTGGATTTGAGTGGCACAGCCCAGGCAAATTTTGAAAATGTGTCTATTACAGTGAGTTGATACTTGTAGCCCTTGTTGATTTTGTCTAAGTTTTTCAACTGTCCACTTGCCATTTCAATCAAGTCGCTTTGCCATAAATCATCTATGCCCTTTGTGACTACTGGCAGTCTCTTAAAATTATGTCGGGCTTGTCTGTGTAATTCATCAACAATAATTTTTCTAGACATAATATGTAAACAAGAATATTGCAACTATGGGGTATTCAGCAGCTGATACTACAGGATTTTCTAAATATAATTTATCCCCTATTTGTATTTTAAATTCCAAAGTGCCATCATCTTCAACATAGGCTGTTTCTAATGTATTGGGATCTGTAAAATCCTCTAACTCTACACTGGTGATTTTCACTTTGTTATCAGCATTTGTTATTGATAAGGTAGGGTAGTGGTGTGCCTGTGGCTGATGCCAATATTTGATCTTGATTGGTCTCAATGTGCCCCCAACAAAAAATTGGTAACAAAATTGTGCAGGGGACAGCATATATATTTTGCCTCCTGGTGTAAATGGTGAATCATATTCTTTGTTGGGGATGCTGTACAATTCAAGAATTACTGTATGTTTTGGATTTTCGATTATGCCTGTTATTTCTTTTTCTGCTGTAAGCAATCTGCTTGTTACAGATTCAAGATGCTCATTGATGGTCCTAACAATCTCATCGTGCCCAGGCTTGATTCTTATGTCCACAGCAAGTTTTTTGTATTGTTGCACAATTTCTTGTAGCTGGGTGGCAAAAACAGACAGAGCATTTGCTTGATTGGATTCCATGGTCCCTAGCTGTTGCTTGATATTAGCTACAATTTGTTGCAAATTTTCAACAACTGCCAATTTTGAATTTTGAGCAGTAAGATCATGGACCTGTCTTCTGATATCCTCAAACAGGGCATGCAGTTCATTAATATGTTGATTGGTTGGTAGAGTGGCCACTGCCTGAGTGAGATGTTTGATCTCTGCCTGGATATTCTTGATATCTTCTGATTTCAATATGCGATTCACTGCCCTCTTAATATTTTTAAGTTCCTGTGATGTAGGAAGATTTGACACTGTATTTTGCAAAAATTCAAGTGCCAATTTCACATTGTTTAATTCAGAAGCATCAGCCACATTTTGCATAGCATTTTGGAGCAGGGCTATATCTGCCTGAGAGGGTGTTGATTGTTGTAAAATTTCAAGCTTTGTTTGGATATCATCAATCAAGTGATGAAAATGAGATAGTTCAGATTCAGTGTTGAGGTTTTCAAGCTTTGTGATTTGTTGCTGGACACTGACAAGGGTATCTACAATCCCAGGCTATCGGGATTCTAGTACATTTGCCAAATCATTTTGCACTGCTGCTATTGTACCTTCAAGATGAGTTATGGAACTTTGAATTTTTCCAAAATCTTCATATGTTTCAAGTTGCAACTTAATATTTGCTACACTCCGAGTTATTGCATTCAAAGCATCAGAAGATGGCAAGTTGTTCATAAAATTTTCAAGTGTCTCAATTTTTTCTTTAACCTCGGCTATGGCATTGTTCAAGGGGTCCAGATTAGGTATCTGGAGTGACTGAATCTGTTCTTTTAGAGTAGAAATCACTAGATCAAAATCTTCTTGTGATTTTATGCTTTTGACAATTGTTTGGAGCTGTGCTTGGACATTATTTATTTGCTCTTCCAATTGTTGTTTCAATTGCTCAGAGTTGTTAGCCTGGGTCTTAAATTTGGCTTGAAGAGCTGCTACAGCTTCTTCTAAACTTTGAAAATTATCCAATGTGGCCAAATCAGTATATTTCTGAAGCAACAATTTGAGTTCTGAGTCAATTTTAAGAAGAGGGTCCATGCATTGTGATTGCAAATTTGTAATTTCTAATTGAAGACTGGCATTGAGTGTAGTTTGTAAAGCTTGTAAATCACTTCTTAATTTCTTGACTCTGACATCAAGCATCAAAATCTCATCACTGTGATCTTCATGTCTTGTATGGCCAAATATATCATTAGGCATTTTTGTTTTAATGGTTATTTATTATTGAATATCTGATTCTTAATTCTATAAAAAAGGGTATAAGCTTGTCATAAGATCCAGGGACCTCAATATATAAGCAGTCACCAGCAGAAACAGTATATACAGTGCCAGAAATCATGTTTGAGTGCTTAATTCTATAAATATTTCTCCCTATTGAAATCTTGACATCACCCTCAGGGGTTGTAATAAATTGCAATTGCACACCTACAGGTAATTGGTAATAATTTAAATTATTGTTAAATATGTACAATGTTTTGCCTGTTTCATCATCAACATCTGTAAGTATGCTGTTCAGATGAATAATTAACAAGCCACTCAGTTTAGATATCATATCAGAAGAGGGTTGTGGTGTTGGCAGCTCCATAATAGCCTGTTTTTTGAACCCAAATAAGTTCATAGGCATGTTTATTTATTTCAAATCATGCTCTGGAATTGGGCATTGAATGCCATTTTTCAAATCACAATGACCCCATGGTAAAGTATGTATGCAACATGATAAAATGCATCTCTTATCATCATGTGGGTCCAGAGCCACTTTTCTTACAATATTTGAAGTCAATAAGTGATCCACACTCTGAATTCTGGATTCTGATGTTCTGATTAAATTCTGGGATTTGAGGCAATTTTCATAATCTTCAAATTCAAGCTCTTTTTCCACAGTTACTCTGCCAATGCCCTTGGCCTTTTTGGCAGCAACACCACTACATGTTTTAAAACTGTACGTCTTGGCACTTAACCCAGCAAATGCCACAATAACATCACCAAGTGTCTCATCTTTTAACTTGCCGGGCACCTTTTTGTTGTGGGGTTGAATCCTTGTATGTTCACTGGTATCAAAATATTGAAACAATTCAGGCTGGGAAATATCTTTATAAACATCTTCTGTTTGAATATCAAGAACAAAACTGTCCGTATCCATGTACATCAGTTTTACACGATCCTTATAAAAAGGCTTCAACACATCATAATACAATGTTAACATATGTGATTTGGCCAATTCCAATATTGCAGCCCCTACATAAATAGGTTTATCAAACTTATTCTTTGTTTTTTTCATGTTGAAAAGTGCCATATTTTCATCATAAATTCTTCTGTAATTGAAATTAGGCTTTGCAACCAATTTTTTGCTCAGGCTGGGGTCAGTAATTATTTTAACATCGGTATGTTTTCTGACATTTTCAATTGTTTTGCCATATACAGAATTGACCATCAATTTAAACAAGGCCTTATCAAATTGGCTTTTTGCAGATGTTCGAAGCTCTGTATTTGTATCAATATATGATTTCAACCATTTTGAGTGCCTGAACCTTAAGACTTTGCCAAGTTTGGTCACTTGAACACCATGTTTCATCAGGAACTGGAGGTTTTTGTAATATATCACATAGCCTTGTTTTGGCTCCAGAGTCATCATGAGCTTCTTCTGTTTAGAGCCAGGTGAGTACTGAACCTCGGGAATTGGGGGCAGATCAGAAAATTTGTTATGTAAATCATCAGGAATTGTCAGATCAACCTCTAAGAATAGGCCATAGTTACTGTCATCAAAGTTCTGAAGATCTTCAATATTAAAATCTTCGACCCACTCAAGCCCTGCATATGGCAGTTTATCCATCATGGCATAACCATAGAGGCTGTTGGCATCTACATACAGTATATAATTTGATGGCCGTGCTGGATCATAATCAGGCATATATTTGTTATTTGCTCTGGCATATCTCTGAGAACATTGCACCATGCCTCCTCTTATACATTGCTCCATAAACAAGTACATATCTTGATCTTGGATCAGTTCCAATTGCATGTCAGTGTTTAAAAACATTGCATCCCATGCTAGGCCTGATGTACTGAGTAGTGGGAAATACAATATTATAAACCCACGAAAGTATGAACCCCCCTCAAGCAGATTTACCTATACTTAAACCTAGCTCAACATGCCCATATGAGCTTTTTGCTCAAGTGTGGAACCCTGTCTAATCCAGGATTTTTGTAAAAATGCCCTCGGGAATTTCTCGGAAAGTATGAACCCCCTCAGATTGATGAGGCTACACTTACAAAAAGGCACTTCTGTGAGATTGTTGTCCATAAATTTGTCAAAAATATGCTTTTTTTGATATTGTATGATATCTTAAGTATAGTAACTGCTATAGTGCCCTAGCATGTATAGATTTCAAAATATTAACAAAATTGTTAATACTGCATTTTTCAGAAAATTCTATTTATAAAAATTAGGCATTTACAGCTTAAATATTGCATATATCGGGAAAATTATAGAGACAAAAAATTTAGAGCATCATGCCTAGAATATGGCTACAAAATTTCAAGTCTCCAGTACTGATAGTTTTTGAAAAATCTCAAATCCAAAAAATTATCGATTTTTTCAAAAAACTTCTAAACAGCCTCTAGAGTTGAAATAAACAACTCCCATGCACCTATCTTGAAAAATGGGCAAGTTATTCAAGATCTAGAGAACGGCAAGAGATTTTGAAAAATTTATAGAGATCAAAAAGTTGCATCTTGTCATGCCCAGGCCAATGCAACAAACCCCATGTCTCTAGGATTCATGGTTCCAGAGATAATCAAAATCCAAAAAATTATCGATTTTTTCACAAAACTTCTAAACTTCAAATATGAAACCCCCATGCTCCTATCTTGAAAAATAGGCAAGTTATTCAAGATCTAGAGAACAACAAGAGATTTTTGAAAAATTATAGACATCAAAAAGTTGCATCTTGCCATGCCCATGAGAAATCACCAAACCTCATGTCTCTAGGATTCATGGTTCCAGAGATAATCAAAATCCAAAAAATTATCGATTTTTTCAAAATTTGAGTATGTTGCTCTGGGGGCCATGCAGAGTCACCCCCAGGAATATAATTGGCCTAGGATCAAAACTAGCGAAAATTGAAAAAATAAATTAATTGATTTTTTCAAAATTTCAGTATGTTGCTCTGGGGGCCATGCAGACTCACCCCCATAAATATAATTATCCTAGGATCAAAATTAGTGACAGAATAGAGAAACAAAAATTATAATAGGGCTTGGATATAGCTACCAGCCATTATATTTTTATTTTGAACACAGCACTTAAAACTAAGTCAAGATGCACCCCCACCCCCACCCACCCCCACCCACCCCCACCCCCACACACCCCCACCCACACACCCCCACCCCACCTACCCACATCCATACATATTTACTTCCCGGCACACTTCTATTGCATCATGTTCTGCAATATTAATTGATTAAATGCTTATGACATAATGTGATGATGTGGTGTTTTCTGATTGGTTTAAATAAGCAGTGTTTCTATTGGCTCTGTAAAACTATATAAGGCAGGGCACAGAGCAGATTCTTCACCATTGCTGGATCGGCAGTGGAACCCACAAGTGGGGGATAGAACCTGAACAGGCTCCACCAAAGTATAGGAGACTTGAAGCATATAATTTGGCGGAATAACCCAAGTAAGGTCATAGAGACAATATACACTAAAACAATAAAAGCCAAATTTTTGGCAGGGGGGGGGAGAGGGGGGGGAGAGGGGGGGGGTAAAGCCCAAAGTGGATCCTAAATACAAAATAATTAATATCTCAAGAACTAATTGACATAGAGCTATGCAGTTTTTTTCTCTGTACTGAACCCAACTGATATTTTTTATTAAGCATAGAATTTTGATCATAGAAACAATATACACTGATGCAGTAAAAGCCAATTTTTGGCAGGAGGGCCAAAGTGGTTCCTAAATACAATATCTCAAGAACTAATTGACATAGAGCTATGCAGTTTTTTTGTCTGCACTGAACCCAACTGATTAAGCATAGAGATTAGATTTGAAACCCAGGAAATTTTATATAAATACCAAAGCCAAAAAATATTAACACACATACACATATATACACACACACACACACACAAAGCACAGTGCTGAACCCAACTGATATTTTTATCCAGTATAAAGTTTTGATTTGAATCCCAGGAAATTGTATATAATAAACAACAAGAAAAATGCCGAATCAAAAATATTGTAATCAATGCAATAAGAATATATCCAGCCCCAATTGGGCCAAGCACCAAAAGATTTGTAACCCAGACAAATGCAGAGCTCCCACAAAAATTTGCCCCAAATGCAATAGAAAATACAGCATGCAATACTTCAAATATACACATAAAGATACTTGCTCTGCACAATCATCAACATTGCCCCCACAACCATCCACATCTGGTCTGAAAAGAAAGCACGAAGCACCTCTTAATGCCAGAGCAGCAAAGCAGCCACGCTATGCACCCATCCATAGCAGTTTTAATGCCCAACTTAGGGATTATCGGTTTGTATCAGAGCCAAGATGTGGCATTGAGAATTTCTTGAACAGTATAAATCCTGATCTGCATGCAATTCTAAATGCACAAAATGGCTCTTATAAGCTCTCCCTCAAATTGTTTACACAATATAAGAAACCAAATGGCACAAAATTTACACAGCCCCACATAACAGAAACTGTACCTGTATACTCAAATGCAAATTTGGACAGAATAATAAGCAGGTTGATAGATCAATTGAATATTGAACACTCTGAATTTGCAGCAAAAGAGTCAGGATGGAGCCTATGCGGTTCTCCACACAAGTTATATGTTAATATTTCTGAATTCAGCCCATTACAAGGATCTACATATCTGCCATTACCTGCCAATATTAAAAACAAAAGAGCCGTGGTTAATATAGAAAATACCGACCAGAAATGCTTTTTGTGGTGTATATTAGCTGCTTTGTTTCTAGTTTCAAAGCATCCTGAGAGAATAAGTTGTTATAAACAACATGAACACTTTTTTGACGATGCAATGGAGGGTTTGGAATATCCAATGTTAGTTCAGAATATTGATAAATTTGAAAAAAGTGCCAGGCATATCAATGGCAAACAATTATCTATTAATGTATTTATTTGTTCCACTGGCAATTGCTCCATAGATCCTCTCAGAATCAGTGCAATTGATGATGAATCTGCTATTCCGATTGATCTGCTCTTAATTGAAGGGGGTGGCACATATCATTACACTCTGATACATAATCTTGAAGCTTTAGTCAGAACACAACTAGACAAATCCAATACAATATTTAAGTTGTGCAGAAGATGTTTATCTGTACTTGATGGTCAAAAAATAGTGAATAGGGTTCGGGAAGTAAATGCAGGAATTGCCAAAAACAAGTTAATTGAGCATCTGAAATACTGTGGCAACCATAAACCTGTTCATATGGTGATGCCAATGCCAAGTGAAAATGCAAAATTCAAAAAGTTTGAAGCCTTGTTGGAACACCCAGCATATATTGTCTATGATTTTGAATCAAATCTCAAATCTCTTGCATCCTGCAATCCAGATCCTGAAGAATCTTCTATTACACCATACCAGCTACATGAACCTTCCAGCTTTTGTTATATAGTTATACAGGATGGTGTTGTTAGTAAAGAATATTCATACATGGGGCCAGATGCCATCAAAATATTTGCACATAGAATAGAAAATGAGTGCCGTGACATAGCATCTAATATTTTATTAAAATCAGAACCCATGTTGCCTTTAACAGAGGATCAGATTGAAGATTTCAACAATGCAGAAAAATGCCCGGTATGTGATTCTGAATTTTCAGATACAAATATCAAGGTGAAACACCATTCTCATACAGATGGTAAATTCTTAATGGCCCTGTGTAATAGCTGCAATATTAAGATCAAGAGACCAAGATTTGTCCCCATATTTTGCCATGGTGCATCCAATTATGATTTTCATCATTTGATCAGGTACGAGGGGTTTGAGAAGCAGAATTTAAATATTTTAGCTGAAAATGATGAGAAATATATATCTATTAGCAAAACAATTAAAGTTAATGGTGTTCCTATTCACATGAGGTTTCTTGATTCTTACAGATTTTTACCTGCTAGCCTGGATACACTGGCCTCTCAATTATCTGATGATCAATTCAAAATCACACGTGCATTGTTTCCAAATCAGGATCTGAAATTAATTAGGCGAAAGGGTGTATATCCCTATGATTATGTTACAGATTTTTCTAAATTTGATGAGTGTTCCCTGCCACCACAAGAAGAGTTTTACAGCAAAATCAGAGGTTCTGGAATCATAGATAAAGATTATCACCATGCCCAATTGGTATGGAAGAATTTAAAATGCCGGACATTTCGTGATTATCACATGGCATATTTGAAACTTCATGTGACCATCTCAGCAGATATAGTGCAGGCATTCAGAAAATCTTGTATGCAAAATTATGGACTGGACCCAATATATTTTTTCAGTGCCCCGGGCCTAGCATGGGATGCAATGTTTTTAAACACCAAAAAGCAATTGGATCTGATCCAAGATCAAGATATGTATCTGTTTATGGAGCAAGGTATAAGAGGAGGGATGGTGCAATGTTCTCAGAGATATGCCAGAGCAAATAACAAGGATATTCCTGATTATGATCCAGAATTGCCATCAAATTATATATTGTATGTAGATGCAAACAGCCTGTATGGCTATGCTATGATGCAAAAACTGCCATATGCAGGGCTTGAATGGGTTGAAGATTTTAATATTGAGGATCTTAAGGATTTTGATGACAGTGACTATGGCCTCTTCTTAGAGGTTGATCTGACAATTCCTGATGATTTACACAACAAATTTTCTGATCTGCCCCCAATTCCTGAGGTTCAGTGCTCACCTGGCTCTAAACAGAAGAAGCTCATGATGACACTGGAGCCAAAACAGGGTTGTGTCACATATTACAAGAACCTCCAGTTCCTGATGAAACATGGTGTTCAAGTGACCAAACTTGGAAAAGTTTTGAGATTCAGGCACTCAGAATGGTTGAAACCATATATTAATACAAACACGGAGCTTCGAAAATCTGCAAAGAGCGAATTTGATAAGACCTTGTTTAAATTGATGGTCAATTCTGTATATGGCAAAACAATTGAAAATGTCAGAAAACATACCGATGTTAAAATAATTACTGACCCCAGCCGGAGCAAAAAAATGGTTGCAAAGCCTAATTTCAATTATAGAAGAATTTATGATGAAAATATGGCACTTTTCAACATGAGAAAAACAAAAATTAAGTTTGATAAACCTATTTATGTAGGGGCTGCAATATTGGAATTGGCCAAATCACATATGTTAACATTGTATTATGATGTGTTGAAACCTTTTTATGGTGATAATGTAAAACTGATGTACATGGACACGGATAGTTTTATTCTTGATATTAAAACAGAAGATGTTTATAAAGATATGACCCAGCCTGAATTGTTTCAATACTTTGATACCAGTGAACATAAAGTGATTCAATACCACCACAACAAAAAAGTGCCTGGCAAGTTAAAAGATGAGACACTTGGTGATGTTATTGTGGAATTTGCTGGGTTAAGTGCCAAGATGTACAGTTTTAAAACATGTGATGCTGTTGTCAAAAAGGCCAAGGGTATTGGCAAAGTAGCTGTGGAAAAAGAGCTTAAATTTGAAGATTATAAAAATTGCATCAAATCACAGAGTTTAAAAAGAACATCAGAATGCAGAATTCAGAGTGAGGATCACTTGTTGACTACAAATGTTGTAAAAAAAGTGGCTCTGGACCCACATGATGATAAGAGATGCATTTTATCATGTGGCATACATACTTTACCATGGGGGCATTGTGATTTGAAAAATGGCAATCAATGCCCATTTACAGAGCATGATTTGAAATAAATAAACATGCCTATGAACTTATTTGGGTTCAAAAAACGGGCTATTATGGAGCTGCCAACACCACAACCCTCTTCTGATATACAGTCTAAACTCAGTGGCTTGTTAATTATTCATCTGAACAGCATACTTACAGATATTGATGATGAAACAGGCAAAATATTGTACATATTTAACAATAATTTAAATCATTACCAATTACCTGTAGGTGGGCAATTGCAATTTATTACAACCCCTGAGGGTGATGTTAAAATTTCAGTAGGGAGAAATATATATAGAATTAAGCACTCAAACATGATTTCTGGCACTGTATATACTGTTTCTGCTGGTGACTGCTTATATATTGAGGTCCCTGGATCATATGACAAGCTTATACCCTTTTTTATAGAATTAAGAATCAGATATTCAATAATAAATAACCACTAAACAAAATGCCTAATGATATATTTGGCCATACAAGACATGAAGATCACAGTGATGAGATTTTGATGCTTGATGTCAGAGTCAAGAAATTAAGAAGTGATTTACAAGCTTTACAAACAACACTCAATGCCAGTCTTCAATTAGAAATTACAAATTTGCAATCACAATGCATGGACCCTCTTCTTAAAATTGATTCTGAACTCAAATTGCTGCTTCAGAAATATACTGATTTGGCCACATTGGATAATTTTCAAAGTTTAGAAGAAGCTGTAGCAGCTCTTCAAGCCAAATTTAAGACCCAGGCTACCAATTCTGAGCAATTGAAACAGCAATTGGAAGAGCAAATAAATAATGTCCAGGCACAGCTCCAAACAATTGTCAAAAGCATAAAATCACAAGAAGATTTTGATCTAGTGATTTCCACTCTAAAGGAACAGATTCAGTCACTCCAAATACCTAATCTGGACCCTCTGAACAATGCCATAGCCGAAGTTAAAGAAAAAATTGAGACACTTGAAAATTTTATGAACAACTTGCCATCTTCTGATGCTTTGAATGCAATAACTCGGAGTGTAGCAAATATTAAGCTGCAACTTGAAACATATGAAGATTTTGGAAAAATTCAAAGTTCCATAACCCATCTTGAAGGTACAATAGCAGCAGTGCAAAGTGATTTGGCAAATGTACTAGAATCCAGATTGCCCGGTATTGTAGACACACTTATCAGTGTCCAGCAACAAATCACAAAGCTTGAAAACCTCAACACCGAATCTGAGCTATCTCATTTTCATCACTTGATCGATGATATCCAAACAAAACTTGAAATTTTACAACAATCAACACCCTCTCAGGCAGATATAGCCCTGCTCCAAAATGCTATGCAAAATGTGGCTGATGCTTCTGAATTAAACAATGTAAAATCGGCACTTGAATCTTTGCAAAATACAGTATCAAATCTGCCTACATCACAGGAACTTAAAAATATTAAGAGAGCAGTGAATAGGATATTGAAATCAGAAGATATCAAGAATATCCAAGCAGAGATCAAACAACTCACTCAGACAGTGGCCACTCTACCAACCAATCAACATATTAATGAACTGCATGCCCTGTTTGAGGATATCAGAAGACAGGTTCATGATCTTACTGCTCAAAATTCAAAATTGGCAGTTGTTGAAAATTTACAGCAAATTGTGGCTAATATCAAGCAGCAGCTAGGAACCATGGAATCCAATCAAGCAAATGCCCTGTCTGTTTTTGCCACCCAGCTACAAGAAATTGTGCAACAATACAAGAAACTTGCTGTGGACATAAGAATCAAGCCGGGGCACGATGAGATTGTTAGGACCATCAATGAGCATCTTGAATCTGTAACAAGCAGATTGCTCACAGCAGAAAAAGAAATAACAGGCATAATCGAGAATCCAAAACATACAGTAATTCTTGAATTGTACAGCATCCCCAACAAAGAATATGATTCTCCATTTACACCAGGAGGCAAAATATATATGCTGTCCCCTGCACAATTTTATTACCAATTTTTTGTTGGGGGCACATTGAGACCAATCAAGATCAAATATTGGCATCAGCCACAGGCACACCACTACCCCACCTTATCAATAACAAATGCTGACAACAAAGTGAAAATCACCAGTGTAGAGTTAGAGGATTTTACAGATCCCAATACATTAGAAACAGCATATGTTGAAGATGATGGCTCTTTGGAATTTAAAATACAGATAGGGGACAAATTATATTTAGAAAATCCTGCAGTCTCAGCTGCTGAACACCCTATAGTTGCAATATTCTTGTTTACATATTATGTCTAGACAAATTATTGTTGATGAATTACACAAACAAGCCAGACATAATTTTAAGAGACTGCCAGTAGTCACAAAAGGCATAGATGATTTATGGCAGAGCGACTTGATTGAAATGGCAAGTGGACAGTTGAAAAACTTAGACAAAATCAACAAGGGCCACAAGTATCTACTCACTGTCATAGACACATTTTCAAAATTTGCCTGGGCTGTGCCACTCAAATCCAAGACTGGAAAATGTGTTACAGAAGCCTTCAGGACAATCATCAATCAGAGTGGAAGATCACCGCGCTATTTGCAAACAGATAATGGCAAAGAATTTTATAATTCAGTGTTTCAACAATTTATTAAAAGCCAGTCAATACAACATTATTCGAGTTACAGTGACCTCAAGGCCTCAATTGTAGAGAGATTCAACAGAACTCTAAAAAATCTTATGTATAAGCAATTTACCCTCCAAGGTAATTATAAATGGATTAATATTCTTCCAGAACTTCTACATAAATATAACAACTCGGTCCATTCCACAATCAACATGAAACCCTCTGAAGTAACTTCATCTGATGAGCAAAAATTGATCAGCACTGTTTATTATCCTAGATATCAGCCAACAACAAGAAAGGCCAAATACAAGATTGGTGATCAAGTAAGAATAAGCAAATATAAGCACTTATTCAAGAGAGGCTTCACAAGAAACTGGAGCACAGAATTATTTACAGTGGTTCAAGTTAAACCCGGGACTCTTAACACATATATAATAAAGGATCATCGAGGAGAAATTCTCAAAGGCATGTTCTATGAACAAGAGCTCAGCAAAACTAAACAGCCTGACACATATCTCATAGAAAAAATCATCCGCAGAAAAGGCAACAAGTTACTTGTCAAATGGCTGGGTCATCCGGAAAACAGCTGGATCGATGCAAACAAAATAATAATATGAACACCTGGGATGTTATAAAGAGGCTGCCAGAACCTGAACAGCAGAATAAGAGAAATGGGAAGTTGCTACCTGATAATATTAGGTGTCTTATTGTTGGGCCATCTGCTTGTGGTAAAACTACACTAATGGTTGATAATTTTTTATTGGCCCCCAACTGGTTAGACTGGAAAAACAGGCACTTGTATATCTTCTCTAAGAGCTTGGAACAATTAAAATATCAGCAGTTGATGAAGCTATATGATGGACTGGATATTGCCACTTTTGAACCAGATGTTAAGCCACTCGATGAATGTCTCGATAATTCTGTTGTTGTGTTTGATGACATTATATTGGATAATCAAAACAAGGTTAGAAATTTCTTTACACAGGGCCGACACAAAAACATTGATTGCTTCTACCTGGCACAGACTTTTTCAAAAATACCCAAGCAGCTGATCCGAGACAATAGCAATTTTATATGTGTGTTTCATCAAGATCACACCAACCTCAAGCACATACATGATGAATATGTAGGTGGGGACCTGAGCTACAATGATTTTTCCAAGTTTTGCAGTGGATGCTGGAACCAGGACAGTTATGGGTTTGTCACAATTGATATGACAAGAACACCTAATACTGGCAAATACAGAAATAAAATTAACAATTTTCTAGACATTGAAACATATATAAATAAACATGAAAAGGCCAATCATTGATGATCTTAAGTTAAGAGATTATCTTGTAAAAAGATTTAAGGGATGGAAATCAGAGAACCGAGGAATTTATGAAAAACACAAACAAACAGAACAGCCTGTAATTGATGCTATTAATAATTTAGGTAAGAATATCAAAACTGTTACAGAGCAAAATCAAGATTTGATCACAGAGCTTGTACCTGTAGCTGCAAGGAACATATTAGATTATCCATTCACCCCACTTTCCAGTATTCATACACCTAGTCCTATTGCTCCTAGAAGAATTGAGGCTAGTCAGGATCCTATTGAATTGGGTCTTCTTGCTCAAAAATATTTAACAACACCTAAAGACAACAAAGATGAGGTTTTTGGCTTATATGCTGACACAGAGCTTGATGGCAGCATTATTCATAGAATTGGCAATTTCAGAGTAACATTTATGGGAGATGATATAATTGTATATTCAGAATCTCGACTTGGAGAAAAAGGTGCTTTTGTTAAGTACACCGGAACACCTGGATTGTGGGAACTGATGACTAGGAAAAGGCCTGGCAGCTATACAGATCAGGATTATGAGGATTACAAAGAAATATTAATAAAATCAGATGCTCTATACCAGAACAATGATCCCACACAAAAAAGAGTCAAGTCGAGCAGTGGGGCAAAATACAACAACTTAATCAAGCCCATATGGTCACAGATCAAGACTGGCAGTGGAATCAAACAATACAACACCCTGCCTAAAGAATTTGTGTGGGTTGATGATGTCAGGAAACTTGTAGATAGGTTATTGGTAATTGCTGGGGAGGAAAATGCTGGGAACCACAATTTTTACAATGAAAAGGTTGGCATTATGGACATGATAAGCACAAAATTGTCCAATTTTATAGTGAATGACCCTAAGGGGATTGGATATCTCATAAAAATTATTAATACTCTACCACCTAAATTTTGGAATATTTCTGAGGGTCGGGGCCTTGTTAATGACATTATAAACAAGCTGCCATTTGAACTACACATTCCAGGCTATCAGTATTGTGGTCCAGGCACAAAATTGGACCATAGATTAAACAGAGGTGATCCTGGTGTTAATCCTCTAGATGCTGCTTGTAGAGACCATGACATAGCATACAACACACATTCTGATCTTGACAAGAGACATGTTGCAGACAAGAAATTAGAAGATGCTGCATTTGGTAGATTTGTAAGCAAAGATGCTTCTTTAAGTGAAAAAATAGCGGCATTGGGAACCACCATAGCTATGAGCACCAAACAAAAATTGGGGTGGGGGTTGTGAATATGTATATAATAAACCTACAATGAAGGCCAAGGGTGTTATGTATCAAATACCTTATGCAGGTCTCAAATCTCTTAAAAATATTGACAGTCTTTTGACCAAAAAGCAGCGCAAGAAAAAAAATTCTTGTATTGCAAAAGGACATGGTATGAAATTGTTACTTAGCACCCCCCAATTAAAAAAATTACAGCAATCAAGAAAAAAATCACATGTGGGTGGATTTATATTTACCATCCCTGCCATCTTAGCTGCTCTCGGGGCTGTGGGGAGCTTGGCTGGGGGATCAGCTGCCATAGCAAAAACAGTAATAGATGCCAAGAAAAATAGGGCAGAATTAGATGAGCAGAGGCGCCATAACCTGGCAATGGAGAAAAAAGGCAAGGGTGTTAAGAGAGCCATGAATAAGTTTAAAAAAAACAAGAGCCGCTTACAAACCAAGATATTGAAGCTTTAATCAAACCACTGGGCATCAAACATTTTAGAGGTGTGTACATGTCTGATTCTTTGCCAGAACAACCACTCAACAAAGAGTGTGGCATTGTTAATTTGGATAAGTACAAAAATCAGGGCACTCACTGGATCTGCTATCTTAAATATTTAAAAAATGAGGCATTTGTGTTTGATTCATTTGGAGGTATTCCACCTGAAAATTTAATAAAATATCTAAAATCAGCTAATTTGTATTACAATAATTCCCGTGTTCAAAACTTCAAAGATGTTAATTGCGGACATTTGTGTTTATCAGTTCTTAGATATATGTCTCAAATAAATAAACCATCAATTGAAGATTTTCAAAAGGCCTTGTGGTATCTGAAACATCATGGGGGTATTCCATCTCACCAGCCAAAATTCAATATTGAAACTCAAATTGCATGATGACATAGTGTATCCCAAAACAATAGCTCTCAGAGCATTTTATGGCATGTACCTGATCCCAAATATTACACACCACAACAACACAATTGCAATAGGGGATCAAAAAATTGTCATCACTCCAGGGCAATATAATCTGTCCACTCTAAATGCTCGATTACCCAGAGGTGTAGTGTTAAGTCAAAATTCTGTCACTCACAGAGTAGAGATTGTATCTGCTACAGAAACAGTGGATCTGGGTACTATAGGAGAGCTGTTAGGATTTGAGAACAACACAAAACTTGAACCAGGCATCAAACACACTGCTATAAATATACCCAAATTCTTAGCCATAGAGACTCTGAATATTCACTGTAATGTGGCTGAGGGTATGATCACCAAATCAAAAGGCATAGGCACTCACAAACAAACTGGGATTATTGCAACATTCAAACCTAATTCTGAATTCATGGAGCCAATCATCTACAATCCATCACCAACATTATATTTTCCTGTGTGCCATAATAGAATAGATTATATTGAATTGATGGTCACTAATGAAAAAGAAGAATTAGTTGATTTTGCTGGAGCCACAACAACTGCAATCATAGAGATTAACATTTAAATAAAAATACATACAATGGAAAATATTGAGAGTTATGAGCTACAATCATTCCCCCCCAAACAGGAGGACATTTGCAAATTTAAATCAACCCAACACAGAAATTGAGGTTGATCTTGATGTAGGGGATGGATTTATACACCCCCACAGAGCAGATCTATACATCAAATTTGATGTTGTAAAGCTCGATGGTACCGATTATCCGGCAAATTCAAATATAAGACTTGTAGATAATTTTGTGCCGCATCTATTCTCTGAAATTGAGATCAGAAAGCATGGTGTTGTTATAAACAGAGTGGATTATCCGGGCATTACCTCTACAGCTTTGGCCACATTAAAATTATCCAAAACCGAGGCTTCTTACTACAAAATAGGTGGATTTGAGGCTGGTGATAAGATATTATCTAAGAACCACACTGTGCTGTTCCCGATGCGCCTGTTGCCAGGATTCTTCTCAGATTACAAAGATATTATGTGGAAGGGTGGTTTAAGAATTACATTTAGAAGAGCTGCAAATGATAACAATGCTTTGATGAGGTACAGTGCAATAAACCCTACAGGGGAAGCTCTGCCTAATACCCTACCTGATGAGGGCAAATGCATTATTCAGACTATGGAGCTAATAATCCCTGTTGTTGAATACGAAGCCAGTTATGCTCTTAAATACAAAGCTGATATAATAAAAAATCCACAGGTTCCTCTACAATTTTATACATATCAATGTGTACAGAAGCCCGCATCTGGTACATATTATGAATTTGATGCCACAAATTCATTCTCCAGCATTCAATATGACATGCCTGATTTTGTTGTGGTACTGTTTCAGACTGGAAGACACAATAATCAGGAAAAAAATTCAAGTAAATTTGATAGCTGCAACATCAAGAACATATATCTTAAAAATGGCAGAAATGAGGTCTTTCCTAGAGAAAATTATAATTTAGACATGTCCAAGGATGATTTTCTTAAATTATATGAGGCTTTTACGGCTTTCAAAAGAGTCACTACTGGCAATACTGACATGTATTACACACCAGATGAATTCAAGGCACAGAGACCCATGTTTGTCATCAACACTTCGAAAAGGAAACAAGTTGTGGTGAATGACAGAACAAATATTAAAATTGTCTGTGAATTCCATGAGGCTTTACCTGATGACACCATATGTAGTGTTATTCTCATAGGAGAAAAATCATATGTTTATGATGTAAGAAATGAGAGAGTCACAGAGCAATTCTAGAGGGTCTCTGCATATTACATTGTTTTAATATTGGATATACAAGTTGAGCCTGGTGCCCAATTGAACTTAAACCGGAAGTAAATATGTATGGGTGGGTGTAGGTGGCTCTTATGGCCTAGTTTCAAGTGTAGGTAAAAAAATATCAAGGGGGGCACATTTTTGACAAATTTATGGACAACAATCTCACAGAAGTGCCTTTTTGTAAGTGTAGCCTCATCAATCTGAGGGGGTTCATACTTTCCGAGAAATTCCCGAGGGCATTTTTACAAAAATCCTGGATTAGACAGGGTTCCACACTTGAGCAAAAAGCTCATATGGGCATGTTGAGCTAGGTTTAAGTATAGGTAAATCTGCTTGAGGGGGGTTCATACTTTCGTGGGTTTATAATATTGTATTTCCCACTACTGTACTGTAAAAATACACTGGGTCCAGCCTATAATTTTGCATAGAAGATTTTCTGAATGCCTGCAATATATCTGCTAAGAGGGTCACATCAAGTTTCAAATATGCCATGTGATAATCACCAAATGTCTGGCATTTTAAATTGTTCCACATCAATTGGGCATGGTGATAATCTTCATCAGTGATTCCAGATCCTCTGATTTTGCTGTAAAACTCTTCTTGTGGTGGCAGGGAACACTCATCAAATTTAGAAAAATCTGTAACATAATCATATGGATATACACCCTTCCGCCTAATTAATTTCAGGTCCTGATTTGGAAACAATGCACGTGTGATTTTGAATTGATCATCAGTTAATTGAGTGGCCAGTGTAGCCAGGCCAGCAGACAGAATTCTGTAGGAATCAAGAAATCTTATGTGAATAGGAACACCATTAACTTTAATTATTTTGCTAATAGCAATATATTTCTCATCATTTTCAGCTAAAATATTTAAATTCTGCTTGTCGAACCCCTCGTATCTGATCAGATGATGGAAATCATAATTGGATGCTCCATGGCAAAATATGGGGACAAATTTTGGTCTCTTGATCTTAATATTACAGCTATTACACAGGGCCATTTTGAATTTACCATCTGTATGAGAATGGTGTCTCACCTTGATATTTGTATCTGAAAATTCAGAATCACATACCGGGCATTTTTCTGCATTGTTGAAATCTTCAATCTGTTTCTCTGTTAAAGGCAATATGGGTTTTGATTTCAATAAGACGTTGGATGCTATGTCACGGCTCTCATTTTCTATTTTATGTGCAAATATTTTGATGGCATCTGTTCCCATGTATGAATATTCTTTAGTAACAACACCATCCTGTACAACCACATAATAAAAGGTGGAAGGTTCATGTAGCTGGTATGGTGTAATTGAAGATTCTTCAGGATCTGGATTGCAGGATGCAAGACGTTTGAGGATTGATTCAAAATCACAGACAATATATACTGGGTGTTCCAACAAGGCTTCAAACTTTTTGAATTTGCAATTTTCACTTGGATTGGGCATTACCATATGAACAGGTTTATGGTTGCCACAATATTTCAGATGCTCAATTAACTTGTTTTTGGCAATTTCTGCATTTACTTCCCGAACCCCATTCACCATTTTTCTACCATCAAATATAGTCAAACATCTTCTACACAACTTGAATATTGTCTTAGATTTGTCTAGTTGTGTTCTAACTAAAGCTTGAAGATTATGTATCAGAGTGTAATGATATGTGTCATCCCCTTCAATTAAGAGCAGATCAATCGGAACAGCAGATTCATCATCAATTGTACTGATTCTGAGAGGTTCTATCGGGCAATTGCCAGTGGAACAAATAAATACATTAATAGATAATTGTTTGCCATTCATATCCCGGGCTTTTTTTTCAAATTTATCAATATTCTGAACAGACATTGGATATTCTAAACCCTCCATTGCATCGTCAAAAAAGTGTTCATGTTGTTTGTAATAACTTATTCTCTCAGGATGCCTTGAAACTGGATACAAAACAGCTAAAATACACCACAAAAAGCATTTCTGGTCGGTATTTTCAATATTAACCACGGCTCTTCTGTTTTTAATATTGTCAGGTAATGGCAAATATGTAGATCCTTGCAATGGGCTGAATTCAGAAATATTAACATATAACTTGTGTGGAGAGCCGCATAGGCTCCATCCAGACTCTTTTGCTGCAAATTCAGAGTGTTTAATATTCAATTGATCTATTAAACTGCTTATTATTGTGTCTGAATTTTCATTTGAATATACTGGTACAGTTTCTGTTATGTGGGGCTGTGTAAATTTTGTGCCATTTGGTTTCTTATATTGTGTATACAATTTGAGGGAGAGCTTATAAGAGCCATTTTGTGCATTAAGAATTGCCCGCAGATCAGAATTTATACTGTTCAAAAAATTCTCAATGCCACATCTTGGCTCTGATACAAACCGATAATCCCTAAGTTGGGCATTAAAACTGCTATGGATGGGTTCATAGCGTGGCTGCTTTGCAGGTCCAGCATTAACAGGTGCTTCATGCTTTCTTTTCAGACCAGATGTAGATGGTTGTGGGGCAATGTTGATGATTGTGCAGAGCAAGTATCTTTATGTGTATATGTGAAGTATTGCATGCTGTATTTTCTATTGCATTTGGGGCATATTTTTGTGGGGGTTCTGTATTTGTCTGGGTTACAAATCTTTTGGTGTCTGGCCCAATTAGAGCTAAATATATTTTTATTGCACTGATTGCAATATTTTTGATTTGGCATTTTTTCTGTTGTTTATTATATACAATTTCCTGGGTTTCAATTCAAAACTTTATACTGAATAAAAAATATCAGTTGGGTTCAGCTGTGTGCTTTGTGTGTGTGTATGTGTGTGTATGTGTGTATGTGTTAATATTTTTGGCTTTGGTATTTATATAAAATTTCCTGGGTTTTAAATCTAATCTCTATGCTTATCTTATGACAGGTTGTAAAGCCAATAGCCCACAAGTGGAAAAAGAGAATAAATATTCATTCACACTGACCTTCCGCAAATACCTGCACGAACATGCATATCTTGAATGGCAATAACCCAGTACTGAGTATTATGTATTGATTTTTGTATAACAAGCTGCTTGAACCCAGAACCCCTTGTTTACAAGACATTTTGCCATCAAGGGAGGCTTCACATTTTACCAGGATTCAAACCCGAGTTTTTTTATTACAAGGCAATACACCATACTCTACTGGCTCTCAGAACCCAATAAATATCAATTCAAGATTCCTGGGATTTTGACAGATAAACAATAAAATAATAAGAGAACTTGGCTTAGTTTTAAGTATAGCCAAATCAATCTGAGGGGGCTCTTCCTTTCCGAGAAATTCCCGAGGGCATTTTTACAAAAATCTTGGATTAGGCAGGGTTCCACACTAGAGCAAAAAGCTCATATGCTCATGTTGAGCTTGTTTTAAGTATAGCCAAACCTGCTTGAGGGGGGCTCTTCCTTTCGTGGGTTTATCCTATAGCCAATCCCACTACTGAGGTTCTGCCTGAACTGTTGGAGACCGTACCTTTGGCACTGCGGCAAGAAATGTGACACAAACACGATGGGGCACCAGCTCATTTCGATCGTAATGTACGACATTTCCTGCATGACGTGTTTCGCAATAGGTTCATTGGTAGGGATGGGCCTGTGCCTTGGCCACCAAGGTCGCCAGATCTCAACCCTCGTATACGACACACCTGTCATATCAGCTGAGGACCTCGTTGCTCGTATCAACGTAGTAGATGCACCTGGCTTGTTTGCTCGTACTCGACAATCCTTCATTCGTTGCTGTCATCTCTGCGTAGAAGTGAACGGCAGACATTTTGAAAACCGTCTGTGATTATCGCCATCGGCAAATCCCAGTGAGAACACTCTTGGTATTGCTCCCCACCCCCTTTGTGTGGTGAAAGTGACACTTTCAGTTGGTGTACAGTGACACGCACTGTCTGTGCGTAAGACATTGTAGAATTCGTTGTTTGTTGTGTGTGTGTGTGGGGGGGGGGTATTACGTAGTTGTCGCGTGTAAAAATACACTTTGTCGCAATCATCTGATATTGTGTTTTTCTTTCCCTCGTCCTGGTGGAGTAATGTGTCTCTCGTATGCCACATGACATGATTCGTTCATTCCTCGCGTGTAACTGGGGCATGCAACCGTGCTCAACTTTTAGGATTTTGTGTCCCGTGCTCATATTTTGATGTTTGAGGTCGGGATGTGTTGTCTTTAAAACATTTCTCATTGTCACGGTCCTTCTTGCTGCGTTACATACCCTTTCCATGCATTGTTCTTGCTGGAAATCCCCAATTCCTTTGAGGACTCCATTGCGCATGCTTGCAGTGAACTTTTCATAGTGACTTCCGGACTGAGCACATACGATTCCTTGATGATTCCCTTGGAACCGTCTCTCTATCTGTGATAGTATTCGTCCCAGTTAGGTGTGACGTTCACTTTGTCACCTTTTGCGAGGCTCCTATCTCGGAAACGAAGCCTCAGTCGTAAAAATGGAACTCACACTTTTTGCTTGTTTTCGTGTGAGGAATCACCTCCCAAGCGTTGTAAACGACCTTTAGAAACACCCTGTATATACATTAGCAGGTAACAATATGTTATAAACACATTGTTATTTTCCAAAAAGCGCTCATGTGGGATGGCCAAACGGATCCGGATCCGAAAGTTCTGGACCCGAAAATTTTTTTGATCCGGATCCGCAGGCGCAGCGTATTGTTTATAGACATTTTCCACATGGCTTCCAGCGGAAGGCATGTCCTTCTCGCAGAAATAAACTCTGCTTCGAACATTGTTACTCATTTTAATCACGTTGTAGGAAAAGTAAAGGCACCCTCATCTTGTGCATGTTGCTTCATATCGCTTTCTGTTAAAAATATAATACATTTTCCGAACCAGTGCAGTTTGAAGCCATCATACACTCGCGTTGTCTGCGAGTAGCAGATGATTCTCACCGAACAAACCAGCCTCCTGGCCGGTGCGTTTGGTGAATCTCGTTCTTTCACGAGTCGCACGGAATGCGACTTTTGGGACAGCATAGTGAACCTCACGAAACGCACGGAAGCACTTATGGGACAGACAGTTACCATAATTCGTTAAACTCGTCCGACTTTCGGCCTGGTAACTTAATTGGTTCTAACCTACGTCATAACATCATGTGATAACATTTACACGTAATTTAGAAACACTTTATTTAGATTCTAAGGAAAACCCTAACTCATGCACAAAATGAGCTGCCGAACTGTAGAACACCGAAAATTTGACCGAATTTCTATTTCCACGTTCAAACTTAATGTCCATCCTAACCTACCTACAAAATTCTTGTGAATACTTCAATACATGTAAAATATGAGCACTTTAATCCACAAGGCTGCATACTTTTCGGCATGGAAATCTTTGATGCCTGGTCCATCAATGCACACGAATGATTTTTCAATTGCGTTTGTTACATAGCTTATAAATGGTACACTACATCATTTCAATTTCATTTTCTTTGAGGGAGATAAAAACATCCCTGGCAGGATAAAAAAAAAGTATTTGGACGGGGATAATTTTTTTCTGGGGGGAAATCCCCGGCATCCCTCCCTCGTTAATTCGCACAATGGAAGAAAGTGTCATACTTTAAAAAAAATAATAAAGTGAACTCACGCGAAGTTTATTTACTTACACTACGTGGTAATTTGAAAAGTTGTTAAGAGAAAAATCCACTTACCGCATTTAATATTCTGTAATCTGTAACTGTCTTCCGACTTCCAAACTCATGGAAGATCGGGATGAAGTGTATGATATAGATGCTGTACGTTAGTCGACTCAGCGGAATAATTTTTTTCCAGGTAAGGATTTTGTAGATGGTTGCTAAAGGATGGCAGAGAAAAGCAAATATGTAGCAACATAAAAAATCTTAACAAACATTTTGTCCATTGAGAATGTAAATGTTCTATCTTCAGATTGTAAACAAATCGAAATATTTGACTGTCGTCTATTCGGGATGCAATTGTTTCATTTATGCTATTCTCTGATGTCTACATACAACCAATAATGGTATACTTCATGTGTTTTTGGTTCGTCTACAAAATTTGGCAGCAGCCACGACAATAAACACTCCAACAGCTAGCGAAACCTTAAGACAATTTCCCTCAACCAACCACAACCATGTGGAGGTACTCAGTCGTTCGGATCCCACTTTAATCTGTAGGTTCAGTCCCGAATAGCCATACTGTGCATAAAGTGGACTTAAAAACACAAATTAAATCAATTCAATTCAACCAATTATCCTATCTGTGCATAAAAGTGGCCTTAAAACACAAACCAAACTTGCATTCTAACCTCAGTCACTTGTGGTAGCTGCTTAGAAGTAATAGTTCTGCTGGCATGGTGGGCTTCGGTTGTTACTTTGCTTTCACAGACAAAAAAAAAAAATGAATAATAGTGGAATCAAAGTAGTTGATTGATTACATTTATTTATTTTACTGTGCTACCGAATGACGAAGTTACAATGAAATTGTTTGGTTTGATCTCCATTACAGAACAACTACCTAATCTCATATGGTAGACAGAACACTGGCACTCTCAAATCAAAGTCAGTGTTGCGCGAAATTGTCCCCCCCCCTTTCCCCCCTCCGAACGTCCATGATAACAACGTCTCTTTAAAAACCTCAAACCTGCAGGAATGATAAATATACAATTAGATTATTAAAATCTATGTAAGAATTAACATTGGTGGGGTTCAAATTTTGAAATAATTAAAGTTTAAAGATTACAGTCTACCAATGTATTAGTTATTTATGTAAAGAATTGTTGCAATATCTATGTATAATATTATATATTGCCAATCTTACCGATAAGTTCCATGTTTGGGAAAAACAAAGTATCATACATTTACAGTTATTTAGAAAGATTGTCAACACTGATAATATATTTAGTTCCATTTTCAAAATTATTGTTGGCTGCGACTGATTTTTCCTGAGTTCGGATCTGAAATTCCCACTCTAGGAAAAATACTCTATATTATCGCCTAAATAACCTAAGTTGTTTAAAATAAGAAGCAACACTTACGAAATTTGTAGACGTGCATTGTTAGTAACACGGCAACAATCGGAATTGACCAACAAAACCGATAAAAGGCGCTGTACGTTGCTTTGAGAAGTGCACTACAAGGTTCGTTTTCTTGGTAGAAAACGTAACCACTTAAAAGTAAAGTAAATATGGAAACAACTGCTGCAATGTCCATCCAAATCACAGACGTCTGAAAACACAGAGAATGTTAATATGAATAATTTATGGACTTAGGTCCAAATTTAAATTACTATTAAAGTTGTATGTTGCTTATATTTGTTGTATTTTAATATTGAAACAGTATTTTTTATAGTTTCGTTCATGTTTAAGGTAAAAAGTACTAAATTAAAGTGTCAACCATTTTCCACGACAGTCAATCCAGAATTTCACCGTACTAAGGACATTTCTGTGATACAATGATAACTTCTCTAACATATTGTTCCGCCATTCGTAATATTCCCTTCAAAGTATCCTCGAGTGGCAAAAACATTATTAACTGTTCATTCATACTTTATTGGTTTTAGCTGTTATACCAGCTCTACACCAAGTGTCCTGAAAATAAGTCATGCATGTAACATGATAGGTACTGTTACATCAAATTACAAATTTTGAATATGTGAGACAGGGAGAATGGGGAAATAAATGACGAAGGGAGAGAGAACGGAGAGAAATAAAAAAGTGGGAAAGAGAAACAAAGTGAGACAGAGAGGGAGAGAAATAGCGAAGTGAGACAGAGAGGGATAGAAAGGGAAGAGAGACTAAGTGAGACAGAGAAAGAGAGAAAAAGGGAAACGAAATAACCAAGTGAGATAGAGAGGAGAGAGGGAGGAAAAATATTGAAATGAGACAGAGAGAGGGAATAGTGGTAAAGAAGCGAGGCAGAGATTGAGCGAAAAGGAAGTGAAAAACAGAAGATCGAAAGAGAGATTAAAGAAAAGAAATTAAGGCAGAAGATGGGAAGAGAAAACACACACATGAAAATTATTGATACCAAATGACAAGATTAAAAAGTAAAAAGAAAATGAGAAAATTGAAAAATAGTTACAATCAAAAAAGAGTGAGAAAAAATATGTAGACAATTTGTCTGTATTCCCTTTGATTCTCTCTTGAATATGTCATATACTGTGTATATTATTGCAGACACAAAATGTGTTTCTTACCTTGGAAATTTTAACTTTCTCCCAGTTTATAGATTGAGTAATGTAGCCACTTATAATTCCCATCAAAAATGGGCTACCTCTCGTGTGAGACTTTATGTACGTCCCTTGCGTTGTTGGATCGAATAACGGTTCTTTCAGGACGCTGCAAGGAGAACGTGTGGGTTCAGTAGATGATACAATACATCCCAAAGAATTTTAACTCAATAAACATGTATCTGAGAAGACGGACACAATGTGTTTGTACATCATTGTTTGGAAGTAACTAGTTCCAAGTAACAGTTACTTTTTTCAGCAAAGTAACGTTTCAACGGTTAATTTAGGACACTTAAATTACAAACTTGATTATTTGTGACGTAGGAGTTGTGAACACTTAATTAAGCCTAATTAAGACTTTCGAACTAACCAGAATCATAAATAAAATACATGTATAAGTCTACACATATTATTTTTAGTTGATGATCATCAGTTATACATACAATGTATTTGCTTGCAAGAAAATTTTCAGTAAGAAGTAACTGTAAAAGTAACTTAGTTACTTTTCAAACGAGTAACTGTAACTCGGTTACTTTTTGAGGCAAGTAAATGTAACTAGGTACTTTTAAAAATAATAACTATCCGAACACTTTTCTATAAACATGGAACAAACAAATGTCAATGTTAACCCTGAATCTGTGTCAGTGCACAGGATGAGTCTTTAAGTTTACCAACTAACTAGGTTAATAGTTTCGAAATAGTTAATAACTGAACAAACCCTCAAAATCATAGAGCGAGACCAGAAGTGGAATTTTGAACGTAAGAACTTCGCCAGGAGTTTTCAGCCTCTTTGGCTTTTAGGTCATTTTTTAGTAATTTCCTTTCCGCTTTTGTTGCATTTCTCTTCATTTTTAAGGTTTATTTTCCTCCTCCTCCCCTATTGTTTCCTGATTTTAAAATGCATTCGATAGCACGACTTACAAGTTTGAATTTCCTGGCTTGGTCTTTTTGGCAAATTTGCTATTCATCGAAAACACGTTCAATGTAAAAACACAATATTACTTTTAATTGAAATATTTGGCAATGCATTAAATAATTATTTGTGGTACATTTATTTCCTCCAGCAAATTTAAAACAATTTTCTGTGATTTTGAAGTAAAATTAGTCACAATATAAGAAAATTATAATCTGGTGCACGCGATACGCAAGTGCTAACGACTCTCTTGTAATTTATGAAAAATCAAGCTTTCACTTTAAGAGCAAAAATTATTTTGAGGTCATATTTTGCCATTTTAAATTATCTTCTAATAATTCTGAGGTCATTTTTTGAGACTTTTTAGGTTAACTTCCGAGCCCTAAGATCAAATCCGTGGAGCGCTCCACGCACAAGGACAAGTTGAATGGCGATTCGAAATGATTTCGAAATTCATGATGTCTCCATAAACGGGTGCCTGAAGGGGGAAGCAGAGGGACTATCCCACTGTCACGGGTTCCACGTACAGACTACATTTTTTACCTTAATGGTAACTATTCTACTGATAGTTAAGCAACGTTTTTCGTACAGATTCTGTGCAATGAAATAAGAAACTAAACACTGTTCATTAAGCACAACTACACTTAAAATACTTTCCCAGTTTTGGAGCTACAGGTTAACAATTTTGTGTAACGGGTGGAACACTTCCTCTTTACCTAATAAGAAATTATTTTTAATTGCCGTGAATTTCTAAGTAATAAAAAATAAATTATTTAAGACAAAGATAGGAAGTAATTGACCTGCGAATATTCAAATGCAGTTGGAGGGGAAATGGAACGGTTAAAGAAGAACTTTATCCATTTTACGCATGAAAATACCGTAACGCAATGTTAAAACTGCGTTGGGATCGAACCAAGAACCTTGAATCTTCGATTGCGTGATTTAGTTATTAATCATTCATCTTTCAGATGGTTATCACTCGCTTGGCCTAAATGTGATATATGAGAAAGGTTACATTCAAAGGAATGGTAAAAGAAGAATTTACGTGTGCAATAATTGGATTTCTGTACTCTCCATGACTGAACCGATATAGAAATTGATAAGAAAAGGATAATACTTGCCTCACAAATAGAGGAAGGATATTTCCACACTTGTCCTCTCAATTGTCACTTGTCTGATCTTCCTGTCAGAATTCAATCTGTTCGCGCCCCATTGTCCAATAATCGATTCCCACTTCCCTTCTCTCTCACACAATCCGCAGTCCTTACTCTCTCTCTCTCGTATCCTCGCCAACTGTCCTCGCTCCCTCACGATTCCAACGCTCATTCCCTAGCCGTCTCTCAAGTCACTAACCTAACGTTTGCCTAATTCCTTATTCCGCATTCCTTTCTCTGCTTCCTGATATGTTTAGAATGACATAAGACTTGTAACTTCTTACTCAATACCTTGGGTACGATACGATACGTATATTCAAATTTAAATAAAAAATTATTGCTTCTCCCGTTTTTGTAAATGAACAGGCAAACCGTTAAATTTTAACGGTAGAATATTTTATTTCTACGGTAATTCCTAAGAGTGTAGTTAGGGAGATACTTGATCAAGTTTGGGGATAAGGCGGGTGCTTAAATCTATTAATATGGGCACAGTGCAGTAGGTGGGGAGGGGGGGGGGGGTGTTTTATGACAATTTTAATAACTGGGAGCACTGATTGAATATATTTAAACAATTACGTTCTTCCCTGTACTTACGAGAAATATGGCATTACAGTCGTATCCAGGTCCCCTGCGTAAGTGATCACAAACGGTACAATGATTGAGACCACGAGAAGGAACCCCGTCAATATCTTCCCTTTCCTTGGATATTTCCTCAGAGACAACACGACAAGGGGCGAGATCAAGTAGTAGTGGAAATCACAGGCCACGTACCATGTTTGCATCATGCACTGTGAAGAAAGAATGCAACGTAAGTAATTTATTGCACTTTAACAAACAATTTAACAGCGTGTTCCACAGAACGCTATCATATTCTAAGTTGCTACTGTGGATATTAGTGTGTTGAATAGAGAGGATTTCTCTCCAGGGCCAAATGGTTCGCAAGGATGACGCTAGATAGCGTACGGTATGCGTATTTACAAACCCTAGAGTGCTGTACAACCAGAGAAATAGTCCCTTATTTGCTGCGCGCCGGAAGTGTTTATGTTCGCTTCCATTGTTTGTTGACAGGGAAAAAAAAGAATGGAAAACTCAGTAATATTTATTTAGTAATAAAGTTTGTGATGAAGTTGTTGAAATTATGTGAATATATATATATTTTTGTGTGGAAAGATGCTGTTCAACCTTTTTCTTGTGATAAAAATCAACATGAAGCCATCGAAAAATAACAATGTTGAATATTTCTGAAAGCGCTAGAAATATATGTGAAGTGATTAATTAGCCTACTGTATTATATGAGAAAAATTTTCATATCTTCAAATGCTAAAAACGTCATTTCTGTATAATCACCCATGTACGTGACATAGTAAATATACAATAGGGGCGTAATGGCAACGGATGTTTATTCCTATGATAATTTTTCTGAAATTTTACATTTAATTCTCGCAAATGGGACAGTTGGATTTATAATGCAGCTAATATATAACAGAGAATATGTTGAACGAACCCTAACGTACGGCAAATTTTGCAAAGCAAAGAATAAATAAAAAACCCAATATGCTGACCAAGCCAGAATTTATTATATTTTAAAACATAAAACTAAATAGCAATAGTTTTTTATTATCATGGAAACAAGGCTTAATGGTGTTATATAATAATAAATATCACAAAAATTTTGAATAATGTTGAAAATTGGAATATCATTCCCTTCAAGAAGAGTTTTGCTGTTCTGTCTTTCAAAACATTAATTTTAAAAATGTGGTAAAATTTAACTTAATTTTAAAGGGTTTCTTAACTTGTTGTGATGAATCTATGAAATCTTCACTGAAAAATTTGAACCCTACCCTCTAACGTTTTCTCTATTTTATTTGAAAGAACATTGCATAATGAAACGTTTCCGGAATGAAAGCCAATCAGAAGCCACATATCGCTGGAGGTTCTGCAGAACTATAGGGTTTGTAAATACGCGTACGGTATTGACAGCTTCTTCGCCCGATCGCACTAACAGGCAAAACGAGCGAAATACACTCGAAGCCCATTAGTACGCAAGTAACCGTAATTTGTCTGTAATAGATGGCCCTCAAATATGGATCGTGAAGTGAAAGACGTAGTGAAATTAAAACTTAAAGTGAATATAGGCATCATCTCCATGTTTAAAATGTAGTTTAGTCTATCTTACCAATACACAGTGCTATATGAAAATGCTGAAACTATCAATTCCGTTGTATACGCCCGATAGTGAGAGACTTGCGAGCGAAATTGAATCCAAAGGCAATCTAATGGCGACAGTAGTGGCAGAAAATCGAAGTAAAATAACCAACTCAATCAATCTATCTATCTTACCTCTGCTTTTTTCTCCCTTCCTGTATTTTTCTATATTTATTACCCTATAGGTCTCTTCCCCCCTCTTTACTTTTGCCCTCTCGATGCCCCTCTCCTCTTTTCTCTCCCCCTCTCTCTCTATTTCCACCTCCATGTCTCTCTCTGTCTCTCACTCTGTCAGTGTTTCCAATCCCTCTATCTCTCTTTTTTCTCATTCAATTTCGTTTTCTCTTTGTACTATACTTGCTGGAAGCATATCGTGGTTCGGATCCCAGTTTAAACTCTAGATCCAGTCCCGATTAGTCTTACTGTGCATAAAGTGAACTTAAAACACCAATCAATCTTTCTCTACCCGTTCTCCTTCTCCCTCTCTCTCTCTCTCCCCCTTTCTCTGTTTCTTCCTACTGTGTCTCTTACCCCCCTCTCCCTCGGTCTCTTCCCATTCTCTCTTATTCTTGCTCTCTCGCTGCCTCCCAGCTTTTCTCCATTCCTTTTCCTATTTCCCCTCCCTGTCTTATCTCTTTCTCTTTTGTTCTATCAGTCTCTGTCTCTGTCGTTCATTTTCTCTCTCCCTCTCTCGCACGCTCTCTCCTTGTCCCTCTCGATTTCTTTCTTACTTCATCTTTGCCTATTATAAAATTTCATTAAATAGAATTCAAAGATTTTTTCACATAACCATACATATAAAACACACATAATTATCCACAGTATCATGAAAAATTAATAAAAATAAACTTTACTTGCCATGTTTTCTACGTCCAGGTAATTTTGCAAATAAAACACATTCATCCACCAATTCTTGACGCAAGCGTCAGTCCTTTTTACGATTTCCCTATTCCAAAGTGGGCCATTATCGATACGAGACAATATAGTAGCATATAGGGCTATCGTGAATAAGTATACGGGCCACAATCTGAAACAATATACAAATTAATAACACAAAAGAAGTGTAACAAAATTCAAAAATTTTAAAATTTTCAAAAATTTTAAAGTTCATGCTCTGTTGATAACATATTCAAAAAGATTCATAGTAATGGGAGTAAGAATGTTGTGCGTGTAACCTGGCGTTGGTTGTATGTTATTTTATTTACTGAAATTATTTCCAGTACAGCAGATTTTAAACCGGAAAGAAACAACAGTAAAACTACAGATAAACGTCCAGAAGTGAAAGCAGGTGCATCCTATCGGACGATTTCAGAACTCCTTGCAGACAGGAATTCATAGTGCAAAAGATTTTCTGCCTGAGTTCAATATCTGCCTATAATACTTTCATTTGTTGTAAAACTGTAGACTAATGTTAACAAAGAAAACTAAACAAACGTGTGCAAAGATTGAACAGTACTCAGTATCACAATAGCATTACGTATGTACAATGTTTTGTAAGTTGGTGATACAAGACGATTCAGAGCTGAAGATATGTATTTGGTTTGAGATGTTTTTGAACTGATTAGGTAGCCTATGGAATAATGAACGTTGTATGAGAGTCAGGGAGTTGCAGTGTGGAAAGTTCCTTGCTCTGTGTTTTATGTCCAGGCACTTTGAGGGAAATTCGTTTAGTCGGATGCTAAATATTAACTTTCAACTAAGGATATCTTGTAATAATTTGATATCTCTAATGTATCTACGAGATTCTGGGATGTTGATGTGGAAGTTATCAAGCACATCTCTATTGGATAGGTGCGTCACGACCGCTACTCTATGTCGAACGATGGAGAGGAAAAAGCTAAACACTCTCGATCTGAGGTATGAGAATGGACAGCCATATTGCAGATGTTTTCCGAGTATTGTAGAATGGGGGGGGGGGGGCAAAAGTTTTTAAGTAATGGAAAAATGATTTCGGGTTATTGATTTCGGTAGCATACGCATTGCCTTTTTAGTGATGATTGAGATGTGATTTTCGAAAGTGAGCTTTGAATCTTTAAGGATACCAAGATCTTGGTGATGTGCTTCTTTCCATTTAGGACAGTCATTAAATGTACGAGGATAAGTAAATAAGTAGGTCACGAACGTTTATTAAATAAATACTAAGTGAAAACCGTTTTTATTTTTCAACATAATCTCCACCCACATTGATAAACTTATCCCATCGCTTTATCAGTCCCTCAAAAAGGTCTTTGGGCTGTTGTCCCAACCACAGTCGCACCTCACGTTCAATATTTTCACCATCCACAAACGTTTGCCACCATCGTGCGCACACTTTTCGGAAATTCAAACTATCATGCATTATGCTGTAGGCTAAACCATGAGAACACCCTATGATAATTGCTATGCTGTCTATCGTTCCTGTAAGCTCGTCATAGGCGTGCGCAGACGCTCTGATTAGGGGGGGGGGGACAAGAACCTTGATGAAAGTTCAGTCGAGAGGAAAACCCCCATTTTACTCGTATCTCACTGTTTTAGTTCCATTGCATTGATGAGTGTATGTATATGTGTGTCTATATATTGTATTTTGTTTATCTTTTAATTTTTTATCTTATCTTTTTTTGTGTTGCATAATGTGAGTATTGGGTTTGTGATGTCCCATTGTAATTGGAGCTCTGTTATGGGATTGCTTATAAATAAAATAAAATAATAAATAAAATAAAATAATATATATATATATTATATACGGTATATAATGCAGCAACATAGAGGCACCATAAGGAATTAATAAATTGTCTGTGAAATGTGCCGCTCTCCTTTCTCTCCAAACAATTGTGTTCTTGTATTCAAGACAAAACAGTTTATCAGGAAGAGTTTGAAGTACTTGGTAGCTATAACTTCTCTCTCTGGGAATTTACAACGCATTACAGAAAACAATAAAATTGCAAGCGAAGCGCACAGGGCGAACTCCCGCCGCCCCATAGCTAAGGCTCTGAACTTGTAAGATTGTAAGAAAAGGGGAAACTGCAAGCGAAGCGAGCGAGAAAATTTTTCGAAATGTATTTTATTTGTATAAAATTTGATATCGAGGGGGCATTTTCCCTTTGTGTATCCCTGCAGGTGCTCTTGGCCGACTGGAAGAAATAATGTAAGAGAGACGTGAAAACTAATCTTGAGTATCCTTTTGTCCTGCTATTCTTAGATTCTACTAGTCTTGCTTTCTTTTACTTGAATGTTTGCCCCCCTTGCAACCCTAGAATTCATTTCCGTCCAAGGTTGGGGAGGGGCAATGCCGATTGCCCCCCTGTGATTGCGCCATTGCACCCCCTTTTCCTGTAGTTGCTTTGAACTTTAATCGGCTTGAAAATACTTTATTTTCTTTAAGAGTATAATATTGTTTTATAACGGCTATAATATTCCTCTACACTAAATTTCTAGGTGAAAGTATAATAATGTAGGGACATTGACAGCTCGAAGAAGGAGCAGGGATGACCACACCTCGCCCTTAGAAATCGAGTGTAAACCTAAAAATATATATTTCACACGTACAATTTGATTTCAGTCATAGTAATTTACATTAATGCGATAATTTCAAATTCAAGTGGTGTTTTTTGAGGTGGCAAGATATTATCAGGGTAATATAATACCCCTAGGAAAAACACCTTGTTTGTCCCTCCTTGGAAAATCTGAGGACGTCAATGATTAGGGGCAATTGCCCCCCTTCCCCCCCCCCCCCCGCCGTGAGCACGCCTATGGCTCATATCATCTCCACCCGTAAAATCTCCACGTACAGTTCTCGGGCACGGTCACTATTTTTAAACTGAGTTGCCCATGCGTGAGTCTGCTATCTAGCGACTGCATCAAGCTGAATTGTGCTGCCACCTAATGACGCCTTTAGAAACTACCCACTCCTATCAGCCATCCCACATCAGTTTGTGACCTATTTACTGACTTCCCCTCGTATATTTACCTTGAAAAATGTTTTCACGAGCAATGAAAAACGAAATTATACTATCATATTTACACTTGTTGAAAATATAAATAAAATATTGCCAAATATTATCTCACTATTACTTCACAACTTAACTGTGTTTAGCACAAACTCTAAACAGTTTAAACATTTTAGAACTATGTATTTGTGCCATGTTCATGTAAAAGTGAAACGTACCTGATGAGACGATGTGCCACGAACCAGAAGAACTTGAATTTCTTCCCATTCTTCAAAGCTTCCAGGATGTAGTATCCACATAGAAATCCACTCATCACAAAAAAGGTGTCCACAATAGACGTTGCATTCAAAACAATTTGAGAAATGGGATACTGGTATACCTGAAAACATCCAGCCGAGGCTTAAGAATGGAGTTAAATGTTTTTCGAATGTTCTTGTTTGAATTCAATTTGTAAAGTTTGCTGTGTTCGTAGAAGTTCGCAAGTATATCGTTATTGGTTTGTTAAGTTGTTTACAAGTCGTCTGTGGCAACCTTGTCACGAGCCCCTGAAAGTTATGCAAGTCTTTCTATTCATTACTGGTTATGTTGGATTGCATGTGTACAGGATATAATTTGGAGTAATGTTTATCAGGAAGAGTCACTCTTTCTCATATCTACTACCAGCACCCTTCTACTGTAGTTTTTGAACTCCCTGTGTACATATATGCGTGCGTGTGTGTGTGTGTGTGTGTACATTACAACACATGTATGTGCAAAACGTTCTAGTGACAAATGTGTTGAGGTTGACCTATGAAGAGAGGCACTTAAAATTGTGATCGAGTAGACAGGTAGAAACAGTAACAGAAGACTTTATTGCTAAATGTAAGTAGTGCGGACTTCAAAGTACTTCTTATTCAAGCGATTCATTTTAGTGTTCTTAACAGTATTATAGAAGTAACTAACAGTATACAAACTGACAAATCATAAAACAATATCTTCAAGAAAAGGAAATACAATAACATGCTGTACTGTAGCCTTACTACTGTAGCCTTTACGTTCAAATCCAATCTTTAAAATAAGCTTTTCATATTTGTTATTTTAAAAATATCTTGTGTATTGTAACATGTATGGGAGAGGAAAGAGGAGTTTACAGGATTCTTGTTGGGAAACCTGATGGTAAGAGACCTGTAGGAAGGCCAAGACGAAGATGGAGGGACAACGTTGAGATGGATCTAAGGGAAATCGGTAGGGATGGAAAAGAGTATATAGATCTTGTTCAAGATAGGGAAAGATGGAAGGCCTGTGTTGCTGCAGCCATGAACCTTCGCGTTTAAGAAGGCTAGAGAGTTAGTTAGTTAGTATTGTAACATGCCATGTTAATGCCAAATAATGAGTATATCATTATCATCAGTATTCTACTTTCTTTCTTTTCTTTTGCAAAAGTTAAATGATTTCATCCATACATGTAATAGTTAAATAATCATAAGTTAATAGAAACATGGTCTTCATTTAACGTTCACGAAACTCCGCATGTACCCTGTGAATTGTTTTTGACTACAATACTGTACCCCACTAGAGACGCCTGAGGCGTTCAGGGGATTGGCCCCTCACTTCCTCTTAGAAATCAAATGAACTTTAACAGCAATTACCTTTTCTACATGAGATATTTAATGGTTTAAATTTTTAGGATAAGTCAAAATTATGTTCCCGATTTCAATAATTTTGAAATTTATATTGTTTGCAGGAGAAGTAATGAGATTTGTATTTTCGAAAAGAAAGGTTTATCAAGTTTCTTGCAGTAAAACAACAAATTTACAGCATTCATAGAAAAGTTGCAAAATTACGAACTCTAGAAATGTTGAGTGTTCGCTCCGGGCGTACCTAAACACCCTTATATTACAAGGGTAGTTCAAGGTTGACAGAGACTTTTATTTGTAGGAAAAAAAAATGGAAAGTTCAACGAGCACCAAACTATGTAAGTTCAAATTCAAATTCAAATTCAAATTTTCTTTATTAAAGGGCGAGGTTCAGCCTGTGGCTGAAAACTAGATGTTTCTAATTTTGTTGGTACGAGGACTGGAACTTTGTAATTTTGCTAGAAGAAACATGTTGAGTTTTTCTTTTCAAAAGAATTTTAAAAAATACTGAAATCGGCAACATCTTTTTGACTTACCCTGTACATATAATTTGGATAAAACATCTTGTCCTACGTACGTGTTCAGCGAATTGGGTGTCATAGTTCGCTTCCATGAACATCGTAAGGAATCTGTGGCCAATGAGTACACAGCACATGCAGATGCATCTTATTCCGTGGATAATGTCCAAAGGGTGTTCCTCTGATTTCTTGGTAGTCAGCTTGGGAATATTTCTTCTTGCCGAAAAGGATACCAAAATTTTGTGGACCACACCTGCAACGTACGGAAATAGATAATAATCATATCTTACGAGGGTCAATATTTATATTTTGAACCTTGGCAACACTGATTGAAGTTAGGCGCGATTTGACGTTTGCACGGAATCGTCTGGCATTATTGACCATAACGTACTTCAAATGTTTTGTCAATAGCTTCATTTGTGTTGTTTATGTTGCCTTGGAGATTGCGCGACAACAATAAAATGGAATTAACTCGTGAACATTTTCGTGCGATTATTTTTTACGATTTTCGACGTGGATTATCAAGACAAGAGTGCATCGATCAACTTCCTTCCACATTTGGCGATGAAGCCCCATCCTTTGCCACTGGGAAACGCTGGTATAACGAATTTAATCGTGGCCGCCATTCGCTCACGGTGGTGCTTCAAAAGACGTATATAAGATTGTAACAGGTAACGAATCATGGATATATGCATATGAGCCGGAACGTAAACAGCAGTCGACTGTATGGGTGTTTCAAAATGAACCCAATCCAACAAAAGTTGTTCGCGCTCGAAGCACATCGAAACAAATGGTCGCCTGTTTTTTCGGGAAAACTGGTCATGTCTCAACTGTGCCTTTAGAGGAACGTAGAACGGTCAACTCTGAATGGTACGCAACAATTTGTTTGCCAGAGGTCTTCGGTCAAATACGGAAAACAAACAAACGCCGTCGGATCATTCTTCATCAAGACAATGCAAGTTGTCACACATCTCGTCTAACAACAGACTTTATGAACAGTCAAAAAATCGAATTGATGGGTCATCCGCCATACAGTCCTGTTTTGGCACCGAATGACTTCTTCTTGTTCCCGAATGTCAAGAATAAATTGCATGGACAACGATTTTCGTCGGTGGAAGACACCGTTGATGCATTCAAAAACCATATTTGGAGGTGTCTCAAGATGATTGGAAAAACTGCTTTGACAAACGGTTCGAACGAATGGAAAAGTGTATTGACCATAAAGGAGAATACTTCTAAAAACAATAAAGCGGTTTTCAATGCCAAATTCCTGTTTTTTCATTGTTAGGCTCAAAATATAAATAGTGACCCTCGTATCAACAAGTACATAAATTATAGAGCGACCACAAGGAAAAGAACCTTCGGCGAAAAGTGTCCGCGCAGCTTTCTCTTCCTCCGTTCAGCGCGGTCCATAAGGAAGCCTGCTCCACTCTCCTCTCCCCTCCACGCGGAGGACGGTGCACGGGAGTCGCGCATCTTCGTGGAGTTTTTTGCTTGTGGTTCCCCTATAGTGTAAATATGAGTGACATTTGCGCGTGTTTCAAAAGCGTCAAACCTCTCCCCCCACACATCTCCAGGCCTGCTTATTCATTTTTATTAGCTAAGTGATACACTGGCAAGGGCGTTTACTAGCTAGAAGGATTGCCTTCCTTGAATTACTACAGTCTGTCCGTAACGTGCTAAGGATTTTTTACTACTACAAAATGAATACTCTAAGTGCCAAATGTAAATTTGTGGTGAGTGATTGCATGCATACAAAACACAAATATCTTTCTCTTTTGAATTCCGTCATTTTGTCCTGATCAAAATGATGATACTGGACAGTAGGCGAAACAATATGCTTACCTTTCTCATCCTCATCTTCCTGGGTTTCCGCGTCTGCAGTTCTATCATAAATAGTTCCTGCCAAAAACAGCGCGATTAACGCGGCAAAAACACACCTGGTGAGGAAAAAAGAAATGCATTCATTATCCCCAGCAAATAGATATGTTTTTCTGTGTCAAGATAAATGTATATCTTTGTCTACACCCACGCAGCTACAGCCCCTCCGGAAATTTTGAGGAAAACCAAAATGTTGAATTGAAAGCAGTGAAAAACTCGGGATAAACGAAAGTGGTAAATGCAAATCCCCCTTAAAATGGTCCCAATTACAATTATTATCTTTGAACAACTTTTAAAATAAAGGTTAGAAATTGTAGTTACGAAATGTTTTGTAGTGTATAACGCCATCCCCTTAGAACGCAGCTATGAAATATACACCTTTACCACTTGAGCCCCATCCGGAAAAAAATCTTGCTTAAGTTATTGCGTCCCACTATACGTATTATACATTTTGATTGATTGAAATACTTGTTTTATTTTACTTCGCATTTTGTGCCACTTTTGGCTAATTTGCGAAGATGAGAATGAGTGATGATATCATGAAATTGATGAATGGACGCTCACAAACATCCAGGCCGGGATTCGATTCCGGAACGCGATGTGCTAACCACTCCGCCACGGGGGCCGACTGTATTATACATTTTGAAACCTCGTTATAAACGAAGGTGGAATTGTGAGTCATTCAGGGCCGGATTAACCTATTGGCAACTGGGGTAATTGCCCCGGGGCCCCCACCAGAAGGAAGCTGTGAAGGGCCTCCACCAAATAAATATTTTAACCAGCTGGCTATGCTTGTGAAAAATTACATAAGAAGTTATATTTTAAAAATGAAATGTGTAGGTATATCATTCTCATCCGCCACTGTAATACACTCTGCAGTTCAACTGTTATAGCGAGCAAACAAAGAACAGCTGCGTGTTGGTCCACTCGTACGTTAACAAAGCACACCACTGGCTATATTCACGTGCAACAATCACAGACTCGGCTTACACAGAATCAGCACAGTGTTGCCAATCCATGAACTTTCGGAAGAACCCTCGTATTTATTTAGTGCAAATAATAAGTATGTTCGTCAGAGAACGGTGTTGTGATTTTGAACTATTTACATTACTCTTATTTCATAATTTGCTGTGAAGTTGAATAGTGATTTTCTGAGCATAAAGTAAAATGCTCAAGCTTCTACGGCACTAGCATAACGCCGCTGAGCAACTCTGTCTCCCTCATTTTACAGTACGTTTGAAAACATGCTGTGTATCCAACGCACATTTGTTTCGTCCCGCCAGCAACGTTCGGGTTCCTTGTGACACGAAAATACCCGATGTCAGTCGAAGAGAATTCGACTGATCGCTGATTCGTTGTTTCCCAACCGCCAGCTGAGAGTAAGAGCAGTGCAGTAAAATAAAATATATTGGTTTACTGAAGACTATGGACCTCGATAATTAAAACGATATGATGTAATATGAACTTATGAAGCATCCAGAAAGACGATGCGATTTTGTTCAATAAACTATGCCCCACTGTCTACAATAATTTAAAGTTTTTTGTCGCCTGTTAACAGTACTCACATGAAAGCAATTTCACCCTTGGTCCAAGGGGCTACAGAGTTGGTGGTACACATCTGTTTCTTGATCTCCACTTCGAAATTGACTCCATACGTCGTCCCCAGAGTGTCCAGACCTTTCTGCAGAGACGTCTGGAAGTCCTCATGTGTGCATGAAGAGGGGATGCAGAACGCCCAGAACAGGGTGTCTCTTCTTTCTCTGGACCTTTCTCCCCTGTGCTGTAAATACATGAACATGTGTGTATTTGTTTTTGTAAACTGGATACTTACGATGTGCATAACATATCAATAAATGCAGAAATGAAGAAATTTTTAATTTTATGAAATATTTTTTTTTATGTGATGCAACAGCATTACGTTACAACGTACAGGCTTACAGAGAGCTACAGGAAGAGCATTTCCCTCGAACGCTAAATAGTTGGGAAGGGCGACGCAAGATAGCTTACGGAATCGAGAGCTTCTTCACTCGAACAGGCAAAACCAAGCTGTATATGCTCGAAGCCCATTAGTACACTTATGACCTTGATTTGTCTGTGGTAGTGGATCCTGAAATATGGACCGTGAGGTGAAAGAAGCAG